>NW_011365043.1:26867-53784 GCF_000735185.1 Notothenia coriiceps
CTACGACGACGACGAACAACACACACACACACACACACACACACACACACACACACACACACACACACACACACACACACACACACACACACACACACACACACACACAAAAAGACACAAAAAAATGAATAAAACAGGCAATAAGGAGTGATGCTCTGCTGGGAAAAGGTGTTCTTTCACATTAGATTTAAGGGACTGAGGGGACTTTCTCTCCTGCTGACTCTCATGTTTTCTCTGTCTCTCACTCTCTTACCAAACTTCCTGACTGGTTTGTCCTTGTTTATGGGGATGCCTGGAGCCTTCCTCCGAGAGCCACTGTCCTTTCCTGACTGAACCTGAAAGCCACACGGAGAGGAGAGAGAGTTTAAAATGAAGGCTTTGCAGACATTACACATTGTCTCTTCAGATTGTGTTGCAGCCAGGACAATGTTGAGGCAACGTAAATGGTAGAAAAGGGACTGTATAAATACAGGACTATGAATGCAGCACAGTATAATTAGTTTTTAGAAAGTGTCTGTGAGGTTGGGTCGAAAAATGTCATGTCGCACTTATGCTCATTTATCTCAGAACTGGAATCTAGAAACTGGATGGTGCATCACTGCAACTTATTGCATTATCTGTGAATCTTTCGTTCAATATATATCTTTGAACATTCTGTCCAAATATTTCCATTTTAAAATATTTGTATTGTAAAAAAGTTCTGTTGTTCTTCTTGTCTATGCACCAATTCACCAAAGCAAATGTCCTGTGTGTGAACATTTACTGTAAACTGGAATCTGATTCAGATCCAAACAATCTCATGTGACTAAAACATATAAAAAAAACCTATTATTGCCCTACAAAAAAAAAGTATAATCACCAGACCTCTAATGCTGCAGACACTGACCAACATATTCAAAAGATGCACCACATTCAGAAGACGCTGAACGAGACGCCCTCCGTCTAGTTTGGCATTTTCTCATCCCATTGACTGATTTTGATCCTTTCATTTCTTCTCAGTAAGGGTCTGTGGCAGATGCTGGAAGCCACTCTGTTTGTTTGGCTCTGTATTTGTTCTTTTGTTTTGTCTCTGTTAGTTTTTATTTTCCTTTTGCCTCAGTGCGTCTCTCAGACACTTGAGTTGTTGATTTTAATGATTAATTAAAAGGTCATACATATTTTTATTTCATTTTCAAATACACTTGCTTTCCCTTTCATCATCCTACATACAGTTCTTTATTTTATTTCTAACAAGCCTCTCACTCTATTCTTTTAAGGAAACTGCATCTTGTTTTGAGGATAACATTTTTCCTGAGGGACAGTAGCTTGTTGTTGTTAGAATTTACAACAACAGCAACTATAACATCTTTCATAAATTAACAACGACTTATGTAATACGTCAGTCTGGACTGTTACCTCACATGCCTCAGAGTTACTGACCCGTGAAGAAGCGTTAGCCTGGGGCTGTGTCGGCTCAGTTTTGGAGGAGTATGTCTGGGGATGAGGCCGAGCTTCGGGTCGCGTCCTGGGGTCCGCAGGAGGGTGTGAGGGAGTTTGTTCATGTCTAGAAGGGGGGGAGTAGGGATGCCTGTGCTGGATGTCTGCTGCACCGTAGGGGGTGGGTGTGAAGTTAGCGTAGGGGCTGGGTGGGATGTTAGCATATGGACTCGGGGGTATGGAGCCGTAGGGGCTGGCAGGTGCATACGGGCTGGGAGGGTGTGTGAGTATAGGGCTCATGGGGGGGCTTGTGATTGGGGAAGTAGGGGGGCTCGTCATGGCCATGGCCTGCATGGTCATCTGCTGGGCCTGAGAAACAAGACGCGTTAACTCCGAAACAAGAACTGTGAGAGATAAACAGACGCAGATCCAGACGGAGGGTTTACCATGATGATGGCCTGCTGGTTCACGATGGCCTGCTGCTGCCGGGACAAAACAGCCTGCTGGGCATCTGGAGGAGAGAGGAGGAGAAACACAGTCAACAGGAAGGAGGGATGACAAATGATGTGTAATGAGGGGGTTCTTTTCTCTTATTTTTCTTCACGCTTGATACGAACCAGGTGTTACAGGTGCCACGGCAGCGACAGGAGGTGACATCACGCCTCCCACGGGAAGGACTCTCACAGCTGTGGACAAACAAACATCATATTTTAAGAGTGTGGTGTTTTTTACACTTGGTAATTATGAATTGAGAGTTTGAGGTTCCTTCAGTGTGTTATTATACTGAATGTCTATGGCTATGTTCGTGCTCTTTTATTCCAGTGCCTAGATTAAATTGAAGCTCTCAAAAATGTATGAACACAGTAAGTGGTTCACAGCATGAACACTACTTTCCCACAGTACAAATATGATGCATAAATTAAAGTTGTGTGGCAATACCTGTCAGTAGCAACATGATTTACTACATTCACTAAAGGGAGGTGTTCAAATCTCCTTGTGCATTTGAATCATAGTTAATGGACCTCATCTTGAAGTCTTTAGTGTTTAGTTTTATTTAGCTAAAAGTCGGAACATTTGATATCCATGTCCACCCTCTAAAGATCTAGCTCACTCAGTTCTTAATGTTCATCCATTTAATAAAGGGGCTGTGTCCAAAATATATACATTGATTCTGAATAACTGCCCTCCCACATGGAATAAAACTAAAGAAGCATGGGAAGGAGATATTGGAGAACATACAAAACAACAAAAACATTGTTTCACGTATACACACACCTCTTCTTTCTGTATTAGACATGGATTAATCCAATTTAAGGTAGTACACGGGCTACATTACTCCAACGACAGACTCGCTAAGATTTTGCCCAGTGTCGCTCCAACCGGTCCTAGGTGTCATTATTCCTCTGTTTCCATGGGGCATATGTTCTGGTCATGTCCGTCATTGAGCAGTTTCTGGGCTTCGGGTTTTTAGGGTTTTGCAACTTTTTGCCATAAAGTTGGACATGTATTGTATTTGTGAAAAACTGAAAAATAAAGTTACAAAAAAAGTCGGGACATTTGAGTAATATTGTAGTCAAAGAAAACCATAACCATGTTGTTTTTATTGTTCATTGTTAAGTAAGTTGCACTGATTCCTCCTGACCTTACATAGTGTTCATACTGTATGGTGTGTGAAGCAAAGGAAATGGAACTGCTTATTTGTTGTCTCCTCTTTTGTTGCTAATGTATATAAAGTAAGGTTTTTTAAGCGTTTTTGTTTTTTTTACTTTTCCCTGTCTTTTTTTGACAACAATATTGCAAGATCCCAGTTAGTGATTCAAGACGCTGGTGCTATCTCATCGTTGCTCTGTCTTAATACAGTAACAAAGGTTGTGAGATTTTTTTTTGTTGAGTTTAAATTGAAAATGATTCCTGCCAAAGAGTAAACCATCAAGTGAATGAGTGAACAAGGGAAGTATTTGAAACAGAGCCTGTGTTTTTCACTGACCTCCAGGTGGAGGTGGGGGGCCGGTTGACTGTCCTTGCTGTTGCCACCCGCCTCCAACCCCCCCAGCCCCCTTCATCCTGCTGGACAGTCCTGCAGCTGATTCTGCTTCCTGTGAGGACAGACAGAAAGAAATTATACTTAAGAATCAGATTACAACATGAAAAAACAAGGTACAGTATATTGGCTGATATGTAAGTATCGGCTTATGATGGCTTTTGATTGAGAATGGTTCATAGACATTATTATTGTCAGTCATCTGTGAAGCACTTTGAACTGCAACCCAATGAATGAAAGCTGCTTTACAAATAAAGTTTGATTGATTTCTTGAATCTATAATTATTAGTATTGACAGTATCCAGTATCAAAAGTTGGCAAATATCTGGTCTTTCTGCTTCCTGTTTGTCTTTGATCAGATAGCTCCTAATACAAATCTAAATTTGGTTTTGTTAATCCCTTTAGGTCATATTTTGGTGAATTTGGTACTGAAACTCTGGTTTTGTATTAATTTCATATGACAACGAGCTCTACCTCTTTGACAGGTGTATAGTTTGCTCCTGCAGTTATAATGTATTTTAATAAATACCCTCAATGTTGACAAAAAGTGTAAAAAACCATCATCTCCAGCAGCAGAATTCACTCCTCCACAACTTCTTCTTCTTCTTTCGTGTAATGTCAGAGGTCCAACTCCTTGTCGTGTAGCCATGCCCGCATCTCTAAGTCGAAGAGGCTGGCTTCCGAGGGTGGTCTATAGGCCTATAAAGGGCAGGTGGTGATTATGTGTTCGGCAGTCTGTTCAGGTTCACCACACTCGCATGCAGCACTGTCTGCCAGGCCCCACTTCTTCATCGATGTTTTGAAGCGACCGACCCCAGTTCGTAGACGGTTTCGTGTGGTCCATTGCCAGCGTGGTAGGTCGTCTCCTCCTATGGCGCCATCTCCTGGGTCCCAGATGTAGCGATGAATGCGGGAGGGAGTGGGAGATATCTCCTGGCCAGGGCGAGGGTGGCAGCCTCCCATCCTCCACAACTGATCTGTGCGTTCAGTGTGCTCCAAAGAAATGTGACCAATAGATCTCTAAAAATATATATTCAAAGGAAGTTTCGGGCTATGTGGAGGCGATAACAAATCATGGCAGTAGAACAGTTAAATATACTGTGACATGTTTTTTCTTATTTTTTTGCAGAGTCTATGGTCTCCTTTGGTTGAAATCCAAGCTGACTCCAACTACTATGAAGGAGCAAACCAAAACAATTCAAGATCTGCCTTTTAAGCCAAAAGGGGATGTATTTAATAGTAACAGGTTTTTTGGTGGAGAATTTCTTCAACTTGTAAGTGTCTATGTCAACAGTAGTGCTATAGAGACATACAGGGAGATAAAAAACAGACTTTTGAATGTCGGATCAGAGAAATCCCCTCGTAAGTGAGCAACCGGTCCATCAGAAATCAGCCGCTGACCCATACATCCACAGCAGTGTGTGTCTGTAGGCCATGTCTCATTAAATAGTAAGCCCTTCATTTGCCAGAGTGTCAGTTCCTCGTAAGTAGATCCTTGCGTTGCCTTGGTGGGAAATCACGTGGCGATCTAGTCGCTGTGACAGTTACGGTAACTGGGTAACGTAATAGGTTGCTGGGCGGGAGAGGTCTGTAGAACACATCTGATACATGCTAATTCCTGTCAGCCACATCCGATAGCACAGCTAACATTCAGCACGTCGCTGCCGAAGACTGATAGATCCAACATGGCCAGCATTCACTGCACCATTGACCAGACTTAGTACCAGCGGATTTAAGTCAATCAGAGAAAATCAGGTCGTACTACAAGTGTCATTTTAATGAAAGGGGTGTAGTTTAAATTGTGTGGTGGGTAATGCCTTCCAAATGAAAAGGCAACAATTTTTCACTGCTCCCTTTACTGAGCAGAGAGCAGTAATCTAACACTGCATCTCTGGCAATCTGCTAGGATAGTTTTAAGTTAAGTTTATATTTTAGATCACATTTAAAAACAGCAAAAGTCGAATAAAGTGCTGCACTGTGGTAACAAAAAGAGTGACATAAACAATAATAATGTAAGAGCATTGATTCAACTAGAACGCAACAGTCTACTGAATAAAGCTAAATATTGGTGAACACAAATGCTTAACTATCATGGTAGGTTCTTGGTTGAGTTTTAAATGATGCTAAGGAAAATGGCTGATCTAATAGAAAGTTCAAGACTGTTACAAAGTTTAGAAGCCGTAAGTGCAAAGGCCATACAATGAGAAACCTACTGTAAGCTTGGCCTATTCTACGTTGAAATCCAAAGTGTGACCAATCACACAATTTGATGGGTTTTAATGTAGCCTTCTTAATAACAGAATTTGCACATGCAAATCAAAACACATTCCTGCTGTTTGAAATAAAAAGTAGACAATACAGTATTTTCTTTTGTATTCTTAGCACCTTCGTTTCATTAATTACCATTACTATATTTCTTATGTATTATAAATAAACCTAACTGTCTTCTTTACTATCTCTGTAGTGCAAAAACTACTAAGAGAAATGGAGCATTACAGGACCTGTGCAGTAACCAACAGTGAATGGTTGACAGAGGAATCCCCTCTCAGGAGGTCAAGTGTGTCAGTGTGAGTAAGAGATGTAACTTACTCCAGTCCCCTCAGACAGCACAGGGTCAAACAGGCTGTCCAGATAACGATCCATCCCTCTCTGAGGCTCAAAGTCTGTGAGGAGGAGACGAGAGCACTTCAGCCTCTGCTATCTGAATATACGTTTCTGTCTTTGTTTATGTTTGAGCCTAAATGTTTACCTTGTCCATCATAGCCAGGTAAGGCTGAAGATATGAAATCATCCTTCTTGTCAAAGCCACCACCCAACAGGCTTCTGTAAAACAAAAAAACAATTACACTCATTTGTCAGTACTGAAGCAGCGGTGGATGAAATACACACACCTGTTACATAAGTAACGTAAAATGATCAGCTAAATGTTAGAAAGTCTTAAAGTTAAAGCACTTGACCCAATATGCTGTTGAATAATAAAATGCATCATTGCATAGGTAACATTTAAAGATACTGCAAGGAATATTGTCCAGATTATGAAACAATGTAATACTGCTCTTTATGGACTACATAAACAAACAAGAACATTGGCTTTATACAGAGTTAGTCTTTATGCCTGTAATCAGGTCCAATTCCAGGCAAAAAAGAAATAGCATTTTATGGCACACGGACCAGAAAGATAATTGTATTTTTTTTATTCTAGTGGAGTAAGATTATAAAGTAGCATAAATACTTAACTATAATACCCCAAATTGCACACAAGTATAGGACATTCTTCTGTATTTAGTGAATGTGTGTCTCACATGCTGGCATTGGTCCGCACTCGGGTCGGTTCCTGTGCGGAGATGATGAAGTAGCTGCTGTGTTTGGGGAAGTCAGCAGGAAGCTCCAGGTCCGACATCAAGTCCAGAACGTAGTCTGAGCCCTCCAGCTCCACCCACTGCGCCGGCTCCTTCAGCACCACCGACCAGCCCCGACGGCCCTCCGTCACACCCCTGCACACGCACGCACACACACACACACACACACACACACACACACACACACACACACACACACACACACACACACACACACACACACACATGCTCTGATCAACAGTTCCACCTAAACATCTTCTGAAAATACAAATAAAATACAGAGTGGGGCGAGAAGGGTTATGTTCTAATAAAATAAAATAAAATAATCAAAATATCCAAGTCTTTCATTAACAAAAATGATACTTTCTGAAATACAAATATCATAAGTGTGCGAGAGAAAAGAACCTCAGAAAAGGTCTCTAAGACACTGATTCTTGTACATTTAGAAACGTTTCTCTCTCATAATTTTTCAAATGCTATTATTACCACCCAACCAGCTCTGAAATGTTTTATTTTTCAGCTAACATGGCATTTATAGTCCAAACGATGATACCTGTGTTTTAAGATGTCTTTAGCCATTTCCTCCCCTGTTGTCCAGGAGTGTAGAGGACACAGGAAGGACACACCTGCAGGAGAACAACAGCACTTAATAGACAAACAGCTGAAAGTGACATGACGCCTTGCTCTCTTTTGGGAAAGCCAAAATACCTCTGACACACAGCAATTACTTGCAACTTTGAAATTATGTGAGGTGTTTTTATCCTATAATACAATAAATGCTGTTTAATCAGGTTATAAAATGGTTTCTCAACGGCATCACAAAAACAAAGTTGGTAGCACTCTTCCCTTTCTGCCTATGAGGCCTTACACAGACACCAGCATCAACAAACAGACACAAACAAAGCCAGTGAACCAGAGAGGCTCTCAGGTGTCGTCTAATCCTCAGTAGGCCTGCCAAGAGGCCGGAGGACAGATTAGCTGGATGAGAGGAGGAAATGAGAGACGGATAACTCTTCGGTGCTGGACACTGAACACACTGACTGAGCTCAGGGGAAGAAGAAAAGACGAAAAACAAGTAAAGGTGAGGCTGGGTCAATGAAAGGGAGTCAAAAACCAAAGGGAGGCTAACTAATTATGTTTCAAATGCATCAATACGCCAATCATTACTTACATTTATTCAAGGGAAAACTGAATTCCTGCTATAGTGAAAATATACAGACAAGACTCTCTCTGTTGCTGGAGGGCAGAAAGCTACACACACACTTTTAGTTGCACAATGATCAGTACATCTAAGCCTTATTTAATTCAATTGTATCTATTTTATTTAATCTTTTTAAATACATGCTTTCAATGGCACCTAGCTAAAGACGTTTGGTAATGTGATCACTTTCACTCTCATTCCCATCCATCCAAACTTTGGCAACTAGATCTGAATATAAAATGAATTAAAGCCAGCTCTTGGCTACATGTGTTGTGTGGGTGTGTGTTCTCACCATCGAAGCAGTGTATGTGCAGAACAGTGTGCGCTCTCTTGCGATTGGCGGTCCACTCCAGAAGGCAGGGTGGATACGTGCGGACATACTCCGGCCCGACATTTAACCGCTGCAGAGCTTGAAGCAGACGGTGCTGACACACACAGTCGTAGCCCTCCGGCCCGTAATCAGACACAAACCTACAACCACAACAAGGACGAGCAAAAAGAGAGATGGAAACTACATCACATCCCTTCTTTCATTTAAAACTACAGTACATGATCCAGCAACTTAACCTTAGAAGTCCCTCATGAATGCGCTAATGTTCACAGTATTTCAGATGCTATGCACCTTGAAAATGTAATGAAGTCTAAAATGTGCTTTAAAATTGCCAAACAAGTACTGAAAACATGTGTAAAGATGACATGCATGCACTGAAAAGCATGGAATAAATGTACTGTATAAATGTTGCGTAGACATTTCCATGAGACGTGAACATATGTCACTTTTTCACTATGTTTCTTACTTCAGCAAGTACTTGGTTAGCCGTTGAGAAGGCAGGAAGGCGGAGAGGCAGGAGGACAGGAGGAGCCAACCACGCTCTGAATTCAAAATGTTAGGGTTCCTCCACACCTAATGGAAGAAAGCAGAAATGAAAGAGATGTGCAATAACATAGAAATATTCTGGTCCAACATTTTCCTTTATTGCCATCCCACCGGCTATAAAAAAGAGCAGGGCCTCACCTGATTGGCTACCTGAGCCAGGATCTCATCTCGCAGGCTGGGATTGGCGAGTCCTCTCTGGATGATGTAGTTCCCAAATAGATTCTCCTGAGCTCCATTCAAGTTTGGGTCACCCATAAATCTCAGTATCTATCAAAAGTGGAGGCATTAACGACACATTCTGTAACCTTACAAGTCAAATCACAACTAAATAGGTTTCCTATAAGTCCTTAGTCTGAGCTTTTAACATTATGCCTGCTGAAAGTAAATGGATATGACTCACTGCAATGCTCAATGTGTATGGACAATAAGCACTGTACACATGTACACATATGAAGCATATCAGAAAAAAAACAAGCTTATTATTTCTACATTTTACATGAAGTCGCTCCAAAATTGTACTACCAGGGAGAGAGATTTTAACTGACTAAGCATGGTTGTAAAATCAGGTTCAAAAGGTTCAAAACGACTTCTGAACACATGGTTTTATCACGTATGTAGATAGAAATACTATCCCGAATGGATAATCCTTCTTAAGCTACAAGTCATGTTCATTTTTCCTCGGTTTCACTCCCTGACATAACGCTGATTAGAAGCTCACTTTGAAGTTTCCCAGCAGCATGTGAATGCAATATTTACCAGAATGAAAAGGTTCAGAGCTCCTTGTCTTAACTCCTCATCCGTTCGAATCAGTGAACTCTCCAGCGGGGCTGTCAGCATCCCAAACAACGGCTCCTGCAACACAAACACACACACACACACACACACACACACACACACCCACACACACACACACACACACACACACACACACACACACACACACACACACACACACACACACACACACACACACACACACACACACACACACACACACACCAAGGTGCTTACAATTGATTTTACATAGGGACATGGATGGAGAGCTGGACAACATTGTTTTCTGTTTGTTTGTTTTCTGTGTGTTTCAGTACCCTAAATATGGCCTGGATGTAATGTGTCATGAGGTAGTTGTTGATGTCCAGGGGAAGTGTCAGCTGGGGGTCAACCTGAACTTTTGGAGCCTGCACCACCGCCAAGCAGTCAGAATGCAGCTCTTCACCACCTGCACACACACACACACACACACACACACACACACACACACACACACACACACACACACACACACACACACACACACACACAGAAAAGCAACAGTAAATATTTTTGAACCAACCCGCAAACAAGGTGGAGGGAAGTTTATATATAACACGGACTGACTGCAAATCTGTGTGTGTGCATCTATGTGTGTGTGTGTGTGTGTGTGTGTGTGTGTGTGTGTGTGTGTGTGTGTGTGTGTGTGTGTGTGTGTGTGTGTGTGCGTGTGTATGTGTGTGCGCGTACCTGAGGCCGCCTGTAGCAGAAGTGCCAGCTCAGCAGGAATGGGCAGCGTTGTGACATTCACCACTTCTCTGTTGATGCGATCCTACACACATCGCAAACACACACATACACACACACACTTATATGACACACTCATGCTGCAGCTTCATCTTTTCTCAAAGTGTGTCTCTCCCTCCTCTCAGACACTTTTCACTTTATTTCACACCCTCACTCACCTCCTCTGCTTTCCTTGCAGGCTCCAGCACTGTCTGACAGAAAGACAACAGTATCACACTTCACACATTTGTTCATTCTGTAAATTCATTTTTCAGACGCACATACTTTAAATGACACAGACACAGTGTGCATACCCTCATGTAACGCTGGCGGTTGACAATGAGCAGCACGATAGAGCGGAGCCTGATGAGGTACTTTCTCCTCAGAGCAAGCTTTTTCCTGTTCAGGAAAAGCAATAACAATAGGAGATGGATTACTCATAAAGATACAGATAGGGAGTAGTACAACAAATCTAAAGAAACACATTAAAGGAGTTGGCACTTTTTCATTTAAAAGCCATTATTAGAAAATGGCATAAACCACTGCACAGTTCATTTAGCAAGGTTTGTCTTAATTACATTTATAGAGTTAGTTACAGCTTCTGGGAAAAATGTATAATCCCCCTGTATTCATCAAAGTGTGATAAATGATCTGTGAAGTATAATTACTGACTCAAAAGGTTTGACCTTGTGTTTATTGCCATTGTAGTGTCCTCATTAAGCCAGTAAGTGCATTTTAAACGTTCAAATAAAAAATAAATTTGCACAACGCTCCAGGTTTTGTCAGTTTGTCCGTCAGTAATAAATCTATTATGTTTAATGGATGAGCGAGACTTCGATCCTCGGACCCTGTCTCTCTCACATGAAGAGAGACAGGGTTGCCTGTAACAAGCTTTGACATACTCGGCTCGCTGAAAACGATCACTATATTTCACTGCTGCCGATAAAAGAAAGCTGAAGCTCAGAAGAGCCAACCTCCAGGAAGAGACGGATGATACGAGGGGTTTTCAACCAGAGGAATGGCACCAAGGATGATTGCAAAATAAATGAATGTCTATTACTTTTTTTCTTCTTTTTTGTATTTATTGGCATCTAGAATCACAGCCTCTTGGTTGTATGTCCCAGCAGACCAGTTGCAGTTTACACCCATGGCTGTCCAGCAATGTCATAACATCATCATGATTTAATTAAATTTGACATTTGTGTGAAATGGTCATCATTTAGCACCTTGATGCTTATCTAATGGCCAGATATAATGCTTTGTGACCTTGACTTTTGTCCATCAAATTGTAATCAGTAAATCCTAAGATTTTCTTTTGTGCCAAATTTCAAGGAATTTAGGCGTTCTCGGGATTCACAAGGTTTGGACAGATGTGAGGTAGCAGCAGTGACCTTGATTTATTAACTTTGCGATTGGCACTTCTGCCTCAGCTGTCGCCAGCACAGAGGCTTTAAAAATAATTGGCGTAAAGTGTGTAATTGTCATCAGATTAAAACAATTGTCTCTTCTAGCTGAGCAGTTGGCCACTGTGTGCAGCTTGTTTGATGTTGTGAAGCAGCATCCCTTTAGTTCAGCTGAACATTACCTGGCCAGGTATCCTTTGCAGCGAGCTCCAAACAGAAACATGCGGCGCCGTAACTTGGCAAAGTTCTTTCGGACAAAGCATGCGCGGGTGTATCTCTGCAGCGTCATCGCAGCGATGTTCAGCACACGGTCCCGCTTCCCCTCCAACAGCTGATACAGCTCCTCTTTCAGGAAGATCTAACAAGCACACACACATCTTCTTACCAAAGCAATTATTTGTTACGTATGATTATTTTGACTTTATTTAGTACATGAGTAATTGGCTCACCTTACTGACTCCCAGCTGATACGTGCCGTTTTTGACCGGGCCGAGCTTGTGGAGCATGATGACACAGTTTTCTCCGTCTGCAGGTGGAGTGTCCTTCAGGCAAAGCAGCGCTTTATACCTGAGCAGACCCACACACACATATAAAATGACATTATTAATTCTTTATGTAAACCAAGAGCAGTGAAATATAAAGCTGCTGCTTGTTTGTTAAAGGGATTGTTAGATTGAAGTTGGGCTTTTTTAGGTAATTATGGTAAGACAGTGTATTATCTACAGTAGATGGTGGTCAACATGCCCCCAGCTTGAAATAACAGACAGGAGCACGGGCACAGAAGCTAAGCAAACTACTGCTGTGGACCGAGGCAGCAACAAAACATATTTTAGTCAACTAAAAGTCTGTTTAAAGGCTGTGAATCTCAGGGGCCTAGTGTGAGGCTGATTAGGATTATAAGTGTTCTGAGGGTTGGTTTGTAAGTATTTGTTTGTATTTAGGAGTTTTGGTGTAAATCTAATTGACTGTAAGTGTAGGAAAGAGTTTTTCTGTGATACTGTATGTCAGACTTCTTTGGCAGCCGCTGGTCAGAGGTGCTGTGAGATCAATGCTTTCAGCTGCTTTCACACTGCAGGCACTGACGTGTGCCAGATGGCTATTTCAGTATGAGGAAATTGGTGTGTGAATTGTGCACTCACTAGAAAAAAAGCCTATAATTAAAGTAATTTTGACATTTTAAAAGGTCTTGAGAGTTAAAAGGGACAGTAATAATTTGTTTGAGAAAATAATCTGCCTGTGGCAGAGGTAGGGGACCGACACTGACATGAATACTTATCGCCTCCCATAGACACAGCACCGTGCATTAACATCTTAACATCTATCTGTATGCATTACAGAAACATATTTAGGACTATATCGCTGTACTTTTCGTGTTATTTTATACTTTGTACTGTGAACATTGCACATTCCTTGACAATTTGGGATATTTCTGCATAAATAGGCTATTAAAAATGACACAGCTCTTTCATTTGAATTTACATACTGTATATTGTAGACATTTGTAATTATAGTTTTTTTTTTGTTTAGATGTTGAGATGAGTCTTTACAACATGTGGTTCAATCGAAGTGTACATTCAATCCTAAAATACATTTAAGGTGAAGATTAGTAAGTAACGTACCTTGTGAGAAAGCTGTGAAAGTGCAGTCTGATTGGATAACCCTCCTTCCTGATCAGGATGGTCTCCATGATGCCAGAGTAATGAAGCTGAGTGTTGACCAGCTGCATGTCGAACACGGCTGGCTCCTACAAATTTCATTAGCAAACACATCATTTGCATGAGCTGTTACAATTCAATCCAAAAAACCTAAACAAAACACTGCAAACCTGCACACACCATCCAACATGCAAATATACCTTACGATGGTTTGACTTGATGCATCGCACAAAATAAGGGTTACACCTGTCACAGATAGATGAGATTGAAGCATACAGTATAAACAGTTTCAGACGTAATGCACTCCAGGGCCTTGTTTTCTTAATCTATAAAACAAAGGACTAAACTCAGATTAAGCAAAGAAAATGCATTTTCCCAATATGATTGGCTTCTACAAACACTGACCCACTTATATTTAAAATGTAAACACAATACATTTAAGTGAAACATTGGTAAGATATTGTTGAATGAGGCCCATTGTTCAGTTTTCATTGTCTTTTAAGGCAATAACAATAATAAGTAACTTCCCATTTTATGCTCTCTACATCTTGCAGTACCTCTCAGTAAATGTATTAGAGTTACATGTTAACCTTATCAGGAGCTAAACATGCATTCATTCATGTTGGAATGAATGATGGCACTCATGTTTGAATGCATTTAGCAGTTTCACTTTGCGCATTTAAAGAGTTGTAAAAAAGCAGCTAAAACACCAATCAGTGGAAAATAGGATGCAATTGGAATACAACTGTACCATTTTCAAATGATGTTATAAAGGTGTGCCAGAGGTTACTTCATTGTAATGTAAAGCGCTTTGAGCACCTGGAAAAGCGCTCCAATAAAAAAAATGTAATGAATTATTGTCCCTAAAGGTAAAATGTTTAACTCAAACCTCTCCATCTTCTCCAGCAGCTCCTGCAGGCTGCTCTGAAACTTCGCGCTGACCGTGTTGGGATTAAAACGCCGAGCCGTGCTGCTGCGCCGCTGTGACCGCTGCTGAGACCCAAACTCTGAGTGCTTTAAGAAGAGACTGGATACCATCTGTACACAACAACAATATTTACTTCATGTGTTGTTGGATATTTAAAAAGAAAAGACAAGTGAAAAGCAAAACTCAAAATATGCATCACATTGTATGAGCTTGAAGTATAATGGTAGTACTACAACACATGTTGATTAGTATTCATTTTGATATTTAAAATGTGATTGAAGATCACTTGAGCAATACAAAATGGGTATTACTGTAAATGTTGGAGAAAACTAAGAGAGTAAGGCAAAGGAAATAAAGTGTATTTGAACGTCTCACTCTGTTCTTGCTCTGAATGAAGAGGTCGAAAACATCCTGGCGGACTGTGTCAAAGTTCTTATCCAAGAATTTGTGCACCTGTACCACAAATAATTAGAAAACTATGATCAAAATCAAACCAGGAATTCAACAGTGCTTAAACACAAGTGTAAAATCCCTGAGCACCGTGTGCAAAAGAGGCTGAGGAGTTGTTATACATTGAAGAAGACATTTTAATTTGTTAACAAATAATATGTGAAGATACCACAAGAGCACCTTTCCTTAGAATAGTAGGCTCTGAGAAAGCAGAAATCTGGCAACTAGCCAAATTTGAAAGCAATGTGGTTGTCTAGTTGTATCCCAGTTGCTAATGCTAGAGGGCAATTCAATTGTTACAAAAAAACCAGAGGAAAAGGAAAATGACAAGGAAGAGAAGAAGAACAAAATAAAGTCAAATGAAATGTACCTGGTAAGAGACTTTCCCAGCGTAGTGTTTCAAGGTGAACTCTGGCAGTGGCATCTTTGGCCTGGCATATAGCGGGTCGTTTCCATGGTGATAGTGGCACTTCTGAAGGAAGGTGTGGTCTGTTGCCTAGCGATGATTGGAGATGGTTAATGGCTGGTGAGCCATGGAAACTAAATCTATCTCTACAGCACAAACACATGTTGCCTGTGTGTGTGTGCAGCAGATTGCCTCCATCAGTAACACCGTGTTCATATTTCACTCCGAGACACTTTATAATATGTTTATCTCAAGATGAGCGTCTTACATTAGGAGCCCCGGGATTAATGATAACGGCAGGTAGGCAATTAAGTGAACGTGTGGGATTGTTTTGTATTGATCCAAGAAAACTGCAGTACACTTTAGTGCCCTGGTTTATGAGAAATCCAATATGTGAGATCTTTAACTACATTCATTTCAAAATTGTGCTATGAAATATTTTAATCATGTTATGTCAGGTGTTACTTTTTTCTTTGCAATACACATAAATAATGTAAGATTTTGTATCTAGTTTACATTTAACAACATTTGTCCTACTGGATATGATCCTTGCACGCTTGGAGAACAAGTTTTAAAGGAGCAATGAATAATGAATGCCCTTTGTTTAAACTAGGGACTGTTTGTATTGGTATAGCCTATATCAGCTCTGTTTATTATACCTTTCAGTGATTTACAATTACTTTGTAGATTAAGAGTCTGATTCAACAAGTGTAGATGTACCTGAGGGAACCCACACTGGTCGTCCAGTATGCGCAGTATCCCATGAGGCTTTGCAGCGATAAGGTCGAGACAGGCCTGGTTGTGGTTGAAGGGCTGCTGCTGCCACGGGATCTGCTCCCGCATGTACTCCTCCTACACACACAGCACAAGAGTTAATCAGGTCGGCGTTTATAAATCTCTTCTTGGTTGTTTTCAGTTTTCACTTCAGCTCAAGTATTGCTGTGTCCACTATAGTTTGTGAAATTAAATGACCTTGTGGGTTTAAAAGAGCTTTTCTAAAATGAGTCATGTTGCAATCAAGGCTAAAATATATCTTAATTGCTATTCTCTACATTAACCATTTATCTTGATTAAAATGATGGATTTCTTTGGGTAACCTAATCATACAAAACTGGATAATATGAAAAAAAAGTACTTTTACTTTGAAGTAAATGTAGCTGATTATACTTCTGTATATTATTTTGAAATGGGCCATTGTGTAGAATGAATACTTTTTGTACTTTAAACATATTTTGATGCTAATACTTTTTTACCTTTACATTTTGAAATCAGGACTTTTTCTTGTAATGGAGTACTTTAAGACCATACTATTTATACTTTTACTTGAACACTGAAACCCACATGCTTTGTATCATTTCAACCCACTTTACCCATTCAGAAATCCAATTGCCTTTGATGGGAGGAAGTCACAGAGAACTGTTTTTGATTTATTTCTGTGTTTTACGGCTCATTCATTGAGCACTCTAAATACAAATATTAACTTGTAGTTTCCCTGACCTGCTCCTCCTGGAAGATGACCTTGTTAAAGAAGAACTGCAAGGTTTCATTGGCGTAGTTGATGCACAGCTGCTCAAAACTGTTCACCTGTAGCTCCTGGAGAGTAAAGAGAGGAGACAATTGGGAGTGAAGTTAACACAGGGCAGCTCAGACGCATCAGCGCTGTAACATCAATCAGCCAGATCTCTCTTTAGCTTGACCTCAAATCCATAAATGTCCAATATGGAGATGGAGAGCGCTTCGTTGCGAGGGTAGACCCGTCCGTTGATGCGCTCTGTCAGCCAACTAAACAGCAGCGAGTACAGGATCTTGGCAACAGCATCTCTATGAAAAACACACAATAAGGTTTCTATGGAAACAGGATACCCGGTTCCTATGGAAACAGAGGACATCTGAAAAATCTCTCCCCCAGCCATGAAATCCTTTCTCCTCACATAACTCTACCAAAGATGGGAGGAGAACAAAATCAAAGACGCTTCACTCCCTCTCAGTAGTCTCCTGATATAATTTTAAACGAGGAAACTATAAAGCCTGAAACAAAACTGATAGGCTTTTATTCCATGAAGAAGAAGTCGCATAGTATTGAATTCAACAGATACTATATTCAGACCCACTCACCTGGCATCCACAGCACTCTCCACTGTGAGAGGAGTGAAGATCTTCTCCCTTACTGTATCCTGGGGGAGCAAAACCATCTGTTAACATCTCTTCAATTGTTCATCTCTTTAAAAACAGCTTTCTCTGTGGTATGCCAGAGACGGTGTGATTGTGTGTTCTGCTCACTGTCAGTTTGAAGGTGACAGATTTCTGCAGGCCTTCAGGTGAGACCTGCAGCAGCTCAGCCACCACCCTGATCTCCTGCGCACTCACCATCGACGCCACCTCCTGACCCTCAGCCTGCAGGGACACACCCACAAACGCCAGTCATTATTACCATCATCTATCAACATCATCATTATCATTCAACCGTGAAACTAAATGCATTGGTGGGGCCGATTTGTGTGTGTGTCTATATGTGTGTGTGTGTGTGTGTTTGTGACCTGGTGTGGCTGGAAGTAGACGTTCCCCAGATGAAGGACAGAGGACAGCAGTCTGTAGATGCCGTTCAGCTCCTCTGGGGTGAAACACAGGATGTCCATGGCACTCAGCAGACGTCTGAAGTCCTCCCCATCATCTTTCCCCTCTATGGTACAATCCCCTCCCTGAACTCATGCACACGCACACGCACACGCGCACACGCACACGCACACGCACACACACACACACACACACACACACACACACACACACACACACACACACACACACACACACACACACACACACACACACACACAGTTATCAACAACAACATATTCACCCTCAGCCTGTTTAATCAAAGCTCCTAATTAAGGACCAACTAATCAGCTGATGAAAGTTTTTTCTGACCTGAGGGGTCAAACTTCTTGCCTTGCTGCAGTCGGCCGTGAATCCTTTTTTAAATTATCATTATAATTACCATATACCAGTTCTCTTAAAGTAACAACCATACCAATAGAGTATGTCATTTGATACTTCTTATCTCCTTACTTATTATTGCTTATTCGCAGTGTAGGGTGTAACGCGTTACAAAAGTAACGGAGTTACAGCAATGTATTACTTTTTGCTGTAACAAAGTAATGTAACGCATTAAGAAGAAGAAGAAGATACACTTTATTAATCCCTTACAGGGAAATGTATTTCCCCACTCTGTTGTGTTTACACACATTACACACACAGGGGAGGATATACATGCACAAACACAGAGGATATACATGCTCACACACAACCACATGCAGATAGGAGAGGTGGCAGAGCAGAGAGGCTGCCAGGTCCCCGGCGCCAAGGGAGCAGTTCCGAGGTTAGGTGCCTTGCTCAAGGGCACCTCGGCAGTGGCCTTGGAGGCGAACTGGCACCTCTCCAGCTACCAGCTAACTCCTTCTTTTTTTGGTCCGATCGGGACGTGAACCGGCGAATTAACCCAGAATTAAATGCTGTTTTGTTTTTTAAGAATTCACTAACATCGCGAGACATTCCGACACCAGAGAAAAATTGTGCGGGTAGATTAGTAAGTCTGATGTTTACCCTTAAGGCTCATCAAGTTCCCTCCGCTTCGCATCGGGTTCCCTGATCAGCCTGTCGGGTGTTCTTTTCCCCATAATGACCGCCTCGCACACGGCCATATAGGCCTACTAAACTTTATCTGACGTCCAGCGCTCCGTCTTTTAACCTCTTTTCCTTTCTCTTTCTTGATCCTCCTTAGCAACCTTCATTATATTCCTTGACAGTGGTCTGTACTACTGTATTAACAACGTGTCACATGTTAAGAATTTACAATCAGAATCGAGTATTCAACTAATATAATAATAATAATGTATTACACGGCTATAATAAGCCGTGTAATACAAGTTGTTAGTAGCCTTAAGGGCCTACACAGCTATACCACATTGCCCTTCACTGGATGTATAATGAGCTGCACTAAACCACATTTTAGCATTTAAAATACCTAGCCATTCTTTTGCGGTTATTTTGATGAAAGTAACTCAAAAGTGATATAAAAGTAGTGTAACTCATTACATTTCAGAGACAGTAATATTGTAATGTAACTTATTACTTTAAAAAGACAGTAATAAGTAATATGTAATGTATTACATTTTGGAAGTAACTTGCCCAACACTGCTTATTCGATACCCATGTGAATAACGCATAAAAGGCTCATAAAATGCCACCACTACTCTCCAACAGCATTTTATTTTTACACAAATTCCTTTTGAAATATTTTAAATTATTATTGTTTATTTTGTATCTGCTGCTTTAATGGGCTGCGAGCAAGACCATACTGAAAGCCATTATTTTCTAGTTCTGTCTACAAAAGGGATAAAATGCAGGAAGTGTTTGGAAAGTTGTGATATTGTTACACAGCCCTAGAAGTGTTGTAAAGGGTTACTTCAGGGTGTGGCATTATTCATCCGCAGAAGGCAATGAAACATTACTTTTCTCCCTAGTGTTATTTAAAAAATAAGCCCTAGTAACCAGCAACAATTAAGATGCAATTAGTCAAGGATCTTTAATCAGCTTTGGCGTGAGCTATCTGTTGCTTTGTGTTTCATCACATCATGAAGTGGTACTGAGAAACGCAAAGGAGCAAACCAGCTCAATGGTGGCAACCTTTATATATACAGTCTGTGGTGACAACCAAGTGTGCCATGATGACAGGGATAAACACAGAAATAGTCAGTCTCTTTAAAGGAGAAACAAATGATAAGCACTGTGTAGAGCTATCTAAAGGTCATCACTCCAACGTACTTACTAACACTAATCGTAAAGTAAAGCTGAGACTTATGGGGATGTCACAATAACTACATTTGGGGTACTGTATTTTGTAAAATGCCAATGTGTTCGACAAAAAAAGGAAAAAAGAGTCAGGTGTTAGCCCAAGTTGTTACAATTCACCCTGTGGGAAAATAACTGTCTCCTCAATATCATTGCAGTCCATCCAATAGTTGTAGAGACCCTTCAATACAAAGGAAATTGCTTCCCTCACTGTGTGCTTAAGAGAGAGTCAAGGGAACACCTAGATTAATATGTTTCCTCTTTGTTGCATATGAATGTCGGTACAAAACGTGATGGTTATCCATTTAATAGGTTTTAAGATCTGTATGAACCGACCAACTGACCAATAAACATTGCTTTCCTTAGAGCCATGCACAACATAAACTACACCTATTTTTTTCTCACAATTTTTCCTTATTTCCTTACAGTTCAAATTATGTTTAGTTTAAGCTTCTTAGGCTTTGGACAGTTATTCAAATTAAACAATCTAACATTGCTCTCTGCTTTAACTACTGCCTGTAGACAAGACATTGCTTTGTTTGAGGGGTCATAGCCACTGCTGAAAAGCAATACAGAAATGCAACATTCAAGCCTTGCTAGTGATTACACAGGGTTTTAAGTAATTCATCCAATTTTGACAGAAATGATCAAACAACAGTTATCTCTCAATATATCTCTTATACAAACAAATCCACACTGAAAACATCCCTCATTCTGTATTTGGGTACCGCAATGTGTTTTATGTTTGTGCCATTGATCAATTAGTATAATAAATGTGAAATGTTCTGAAATTTGACAGCTCATTTGTTAATGTGACTGTCAAATTGATTATAGTGACCACTCCTTGTGCTGTGTTTGTGTGTGTGTGGAGTGGAGTGTACTTTGTATTTCTCCAAGCACCTGATTTAGATAGTAGTAAGTCTCAGCTTCCTGCAGATACAGTGAGCTCTTCTCATGAGGAGGAAGACCTGCCAACATCTCATAGAAGATGTGATAGTTCCTCTCCGATTTGGCCTGTGGATGAACCAACAAACACACGGCAAAACCACATTTAAAAATCAACAATGTGCACACATATTCACAAACAGTTAAGATATGTGGTGGTAGCTTTTACTGGAGAAGAAATAATGGTTTGGAAAAGACAAATGGACAGATGACTGATGAACAGACTGGCCTGTGTACAGTAACAATAGAGTTCAACATGCTTGACACTTCTCATGCTGTCTTCCTCTACAATCTCCTCTTTCCCACAATGACTCACTGGTAAGAAGACTCTGCCTAACCTGCTAAGTGTGTGTATGTTTGAGTCCATGTGTGTGTTTTCACCTGAAAGACAATGCGGGACTTCTCCAACAGGTACTGAGACGTTATGGCACCACTGATTACACCCCTTGTAAATGACATACAAAAATGCAGGTTCACAGATGCACACACGCACGCACGTCGCACGCACGGACACACAGTTAGTCTTGGTTAAAGTTAAATAAATAAATCTATTGCAATAAAGGATCTGATTCTTATGATCTAATGAGAGAAGTTGTTTCCAGATCATAAGGATGTTTTACTTTCCAGACTCTGAAAACTCAAAACTGTTTCTTATGCTTCTTCTTCTTCTTCTTGATATGATAATATAAAAGGCTTTTGTACATTCACACAAAGATGAGTCTTGCATGCTCCAAAGAAATCTGCAGAATACCACAAAAACAACTGAAAAAACATCTATCAGGGCACCCTCCAGCTACATCTGAGAAAAAACACACCCGGCCCTTGTTATGCACACACACATATTCCTTATCCAAAAATGTCCTATTATTTCAAGCAGAGAGCAAAAGAGAGCTTTGCCTTGTTGTAGGACAATGTACAGTACATAGTCACATTCACTATTCATGTTCTTTTGGGAGTGTAAACACATTGGTATTACTCACTCCTCCATGTAGATCTGCGTATATTTGCCAAAGCGTGAAGAGTTGTCATTGCGCACTGTTTTGGCATTACCAAAAGACTCCAACAGGGGCGTGGCCTCCAGGATCTGACCAACCACGACAGGCAGAAATGTTACACTGGCTAATTTCAACAACGATGATATCATGAGAGCAAAACCAAACAACAAAAATACTTTACCTCTATCTGATGTCAAGAAGACATGAGAATAAAGGAGCAAATAAGAGTGTCAACTTAAAGTGAAACAGTATGCACATTGTATGTTAGCATGCTCATTGTATAATAGTACTTAATGTACTTTATACACTGTATCTACCTGTTGTGTAATGTTGCCTTTGTGATGTATGGCTGTCAAGTACCGCAGGATTAGTTTAGTAGCTTCCGTCTTTCCTGACCCACTTTCTCCGCTGTAATAACAAAAATTGTTAATCCATCTTTTACAGCACTTCTTTTTCTTCATTACTTAAAGAAGATGTTTCACATCGTAGACAAATCATTTAATAGAAAATTCCAAGAAAATGTGTTTCGTTTAAAAAAATAAGCACTCAGCACCAAGTTTTTTTAATTGTATTCAAGTGTTGCAAATGATATTAAAGTTTTCATACCTTATCATAATACACTGGTCCTTTTTGGCATCCATCATGGTGGTATATGCGAGATTAGCAATGGCAAAAAGATGACTGCAACACAACAAAACATACTTTTTTAAAGAAAAATCCATTTGTATGCTAATTGGTTTTGTGTGTGTGAGTGCGTGTGTGCGAGTGCGTGTGCGTGTGCGTGCGTGTGTGTGCTCTGAAGTCGTAGTAGTGAAATCCATAACCGGACTCTCCCTTGGCAACCAACCAACAGCAGTGTAATATGAGCCGTTCACCAACACCTAGGAGAGCTGGCAATTGCACCTCTATTTCCCACCCCACTATATCTCAGAGCAAAGCGCATCTAGGCAGATGTAGCATAAACAGCACAAACTCACACAGGGACATGCATGCACAAGTTTTTATAATTTAGAGAGTTTGTTGGTGAGTTCTGATTAAAACTAAAAAGTGTTAAGAGAATATACACCTCGACCAAGCCTGCACAGTCATCTAAATTGTTTATTTTAAGTTTAAAGATATTTCAGAAATGTTTGATTTGCGTTTTTAGTTTAAGAAGTGGCCTAACTTTCCACCAGATTTTAAAGAAATGTCACCAACAGATAGAAGGAGAGGCCTAACTTAAAACGTAACACCCTTCCTTGAGTTACAAGTCCTGGAACTAAAGGTCCAACACACACACACTCCCATGTCTTACGGAGGATTGTCACTCTGGCCGCGGCCCTCATACTGAAGCACCATGTCTGTGCCGTAAATGTTGAGCAACTTGTAGGGATTCACTGACACAAGGATGCTGCCTATGTAGGTCTGTATGGATAAAAAAGGGGGAAATAAAGGAGAAGAAGGAGAGCGGATGAGTGGATATCTTTGACATTTGATGATATTAGTTATCTTATTTGCATACTAGAAATTAAACATACATATACAAGCTCCTGGTCGTAGCGCTTCTTGAGGTTCATTAAAACGGTGGTCTCATTCAGCTCACTGAAATTAAAGACAGATGATATTAAACACACATGTACAGAGCACATATTGCACACTGCAGCAGGATTCCCACACCCACTTTGATATCCAATATTAATTACTTTTCAATGGTATTCAAGATATCAAAATCAGCCATTGGGGAGAGAGTTGGCAGCATGTCGGGAGATAATTGAGGAATAATTTCTTTCAAACTGCTAACTTATGCAGAATGCTTACGGCAGCTGTGTCATGTCTTCCATCCCCACTGCCCAGCGTTTCACCCTGTGGCCTGTTGTGGGCATGCTTAGGATAGAGTAGATCTGGACACACACACACACACACACACACACACACACACACACACACACACACACACACACACACACACACACACACACACACACACACACACACACACGGTTAAGGTTTTTAAGTTGGTCCACCAACACTGGCATGCAATATTGTCAAAGCGATATCGTTATCAGTTGATACAGAGCTGACATAAAATATGCAGAAATTCAAATATGTTTCTATTTTTTGTCTTTTTTAATGATTTTGTGGATTTTCCAGCTTCTATGTTGTACTTTTCACAGTTGCAATTCCGTGAACAATGTCTAGATAGAGAGAAAGTCCTTTCCAATTATTTTCAATAAAATATCATTAGAAAAAGAATCACAAAATATGATTTAACCCACAAATACATAAATGTAGCTACCTTGTCATACCAGCTTTGACCAGGTACTCTATTTCTATCAGGAGTCCAGTCTTGTTCATGAGGCTGCCCGTCCACAAATCGAGGTGTTGGTGAATATGCTTCTAACACACCGTCTTCTCTGTACATGGACCACTTTGACAGATTCTGGACCGTACCATGTGGTAACACCCTCTCAGCTGCCCAAACATCTTCCCCGCATTCCGCTCCTCCTCGTGCATCCCTGGCCCAGTGTCCTGAGCGTGGCCCGTAGGGAGGAACCACGGCATAGCGATTATCCTCACCCTGCAGGCCTGTTGGCACCCTGTATGAGGCATAGCGAAGCTGCTGGTTTTGGATAGCTTCAGACAGGTGGGGGTTGTGAAACTGACGTGTGAGAACAGAGCGATCCGACAATCTGTGGAAACAATTAGGGGTTTATTTCAATTAAGAACAGGTTACACAGGGTTGTACAACATTGACATTTAAAATGTGACAATTAAATATTTTCAGTCGATATTTTGTTATTGTGATATAATTGGAAATTCACATGGCCTTTCTATACGGTAGGGCATTTCTGCCGCAGGTACTTTCCCAGGAACCTTTATAGAAATATACAATTCAAATGGATCAATCAAGAATTAAATTAACTTCCTGTGCAATAGTTCAAGGTGTAAGAAAATGTCCCTGCTCTGGGGTATTAGTTTGTGTTAACTTTGACACTTTCTGGGTTGGCTTTGATTGGCTGAATGTCACTGATTGTTTAAAGAGAAACTCTTCAGGAACTTGTTTACCACTTCCGTAAAGCTTCATTGATAAAACAAGGACGGTTGAAAACTTGGTATTAATATTCATATGAGGAGGGTTAACTACTGTTTGAAACAGTTTTCGACTGATCCTGTGGTTCTCTTGCAATCACAATTTACAATGTATAGTGTAGTTCCCTACCTGAAATTGCCACCACGGAGTTCATCATTACGGAGCGCAGAGGCAAGGTTGGGAGGGGTGGGTTTTGGTGCTCCTGACAGTACAGAGTCCTCTGTTAGATGATAGAGACCTGTAGACCGAAGTGCCCGGTTTTGCATCAGAGCGGATGAAAGGTTGGGCTTCTGGCCGGGGATAACCAGGGTACCATCAGGGAGTCGGTATGATGCACTACGAAGGTTCTGATTCGTAAGAGCCTGCAGGGAAGTCACCAAGTTGTTATTCAAGGTTATATTTTAATTTGCTAAATGTTTAGGTTTAGGGTTAAGACAGGGAAAGGGTCAGTGAAAACAAGAGCCAATAAAACAAACAGGTGCTAATACAAAGTTAGGTACACACTTTAGACAGATCAGGGCCAACTGGCTTCCGTGGGTCAATGATGATGGTTCCATCAGGCAGTGTGTACGACAGACCCTGAAGATAGGGATTCTGCAGAGCAGCTCTCAGGTTGGGACTCTTTGGTTTTCTAGGGTCCACTATAATCGTTCCATCTGGGAGGGTGTACGAAGCTCCTTTCAAGGCTGCGTTATTGAGGGCCTAAGAATTAAAACAGCTGGTTTTAGTAAAAGTAGGTCTGGCAGGTTGACAAGTGCAATTGAATTGACCAGCAGTAGAATTAAAGCGGCAACTTTTGGAATATATGTATTTCATCAACAGTCATATCTATTAGCAAAACAAAATCTACATACCTTTTGGGTAACCTTTTAAGTACCATATACTTGTGATGTGAAAATTAATAAGTTGTATATACAAAAGAAATAGGGAAAAACAAATAGAAAATTAACAATAAAGGCTTGATAGCTAACCTTAGCCAAATTTGGTGAAACGGGTATATTCGGGTCCTGAACTCCTTTTGGTAGAGTGAAGGAGGCGTCCCGCAGGGAAGAGTTTTGAAGGGCACTTGAGAGGTTTGGAGAGAGAGGTTTCCGTGGATCAATGATGATAGTACCATCGGGCAGGGTGTAAGATGCACTTTTCAGATAAGGGTTTCGAAGTGCAGCTGTAAGGTTCGGTGACTTCTGTTTCTTGGGGTCAATCACAATAGTACCATCAGGGAGAGAATAGGAGGCTTCACGCAGAGCTGCGTTGCTAAGGGCCTTTGCCAGGTTTGGGGAAATAGGTTGCTGAAAAAGCAGAGACAACCGAGCAAGAAGAACATCCATCAGCTTGAACTAATACATGGTAAACAGTAGGGAGACAGAAGAAACGAATACCACAATAAGAAGTTAATGTGTCATGGGTTACTTGCTGTCTCGGGTCTATAAGGGTGCCATCAGGGAGAGTATATGAAGCAGACATCACATCTCGGTTCTGAAGAGCTTTTGAAAGGTTAGGTGACTTGGGCCTCTGGGGCATGCGGGGGTCCTGTGTGGGTGCGGGATGGGGTGAAATATAGGAGAGTGCAAGCGTTGTTATAAAAAAACGAACTGCATGTAGACAGACATATATATATCAGTTTATACAGGTATTTAGGCATGTTCCTTAGTACCTACCCTGATAACTGATCCATCAGGCAAGGTGTACGATGCTCCACGGAGTTGTTGGTTTTGCAAGGCATTACCAAGCATTGGAGAGGAAGGGGAAGATGGATGTGGTGACACCAAAGATCCGTCTGGTAA
>NW_011365043.1:53789-53990 GCF_000735185.1 Notothenia coriiceps
CACACCCCAAGGTGCTTACAAATGATTTTACATAGGGACATGGATGGAGAGCTGGACAACATTGTTTTCTGTTTGTTTTCTGTGTGTTTCAGTACCCTAAACATGGCCTGGATGTAATGTGTCATGAGGTAGTCGTAGATGTCCAGGGGAAGTGTAAGCTGGGGATCAACCTGAACTTTTGGAGCCCGCACCACCGCCAAG
>NW_011365043.1:63172-63396 GCF_000735185.1 Notothenia coriiceps
GCCCTTCACTGGATGTATAATGAGCTGCACTAAACTACATTTTAGCATTTAAAATACCTAGCCATTCTTTTGCGGTTATTTTGGTAAAGTAACTCAAAAGTAATATAAAAGTAGTGTAACTCATTACATTTCAGAGACAGTAATATTGTAATGTAACTTATTACTTAAAAAAGACAGTAATAAGTAATATGTAATGTATTACATTTTGGAAGTAACTTGCCCAA
>NW_011365043.1:72775-83512 GCF_000735185.1 Notothenia coriiceps
TCGTAGTGTGTGTGTGTGTGTGTGTGTGTGTGTGTGTGTGTGTGTGTGTGTGTGTGTGTGTGTGTGTGTGTGTGTGTGTGTGTGTGTGTGTGTGTGTGTGTGTGTGTGTGT
This sequence comes from Notothenia coriiceps, assembly GCF_000735185.1. Taxonomy (NCBI): domain Eukaryota; kingdom Metazoa; phylum Chordata; class Actinopteri; order Perciformes; family Nototheniidae; genus Notothenia; species Notothenia coriiceps. The sequence continues at coordinate 72,887 of NW_011365043.1, forward strand.
GTGTGTGTGTGTGTGTGTGTGAGAGGGAAAGAAAGAAGGGCAGATGGGTTTCCTGTTTGTGTGTATGTATGTGCGTTTTCATGTGCCTATATGTGTATGTGTTTGAGTGCAATTGAGGAGATCCTTGTGACGGGTCGTAGAAGGAGTCTTAATTTGTCATCTGGCTCTACAGATGAAACTGGAGAGCTCTGAGCGGCTGAGGGGGCGGGGCATAAATAATACAAAAGGTAGAGAGAGACAGACAGACATGGGATGCAAAAGAAAAGAGTGAATGGCAGTAAGATGTCATCAAATCTGCAAATATCCAAGACTTAACAACCTCTAATTTCTGTATAATCTACATGTTGCATACACTCATGCATCACAGAATTTAGAAAACACTGAATCTAACCTTTAATCTACCCTTTTGTCTCAGAGTAACATACTTTAAGGTGTATGTTTGTATATATTTGTATGATCATAATTAAGAGACGTAATAATTCTAACACATATTACATTTAAAACTGCACCATTATGAGCAATGCAGGCAGCCACCAACCTATTTCCACATACGTAACAGGACAGGAGCAGAGGCAGCAGAAACAGCCACTTGTATTGTAGATATTTATGACGTCTTGTTCTTCTGGGTATCAATAACAGAGGAGAACTCTCTCAAATACACAAACAGAGCCAGTGAGGGATCAGTAACAGGGCTGTGATTAGTGTCATCAACCAAATTATTCCTCTTCCACAGGGAAGGGGTCGGATTGCCATATCTGTCCTGTTACAGTGTAGAGGTGTTGGGTTGCCAGATCCTGATCTTTTGGTCTTGGTGTGTAAGTCTCTCTGATCATTACCAACCAGCAAAGAGCACATGTAGTGTATGTGTGTGCATGTGCGCACACAGTGTGCTTATGCAGAGTTATGTCTTTGAGTGGGTGCATATATGCATTAAAAAGACGGAGAGCGTGATGAAAGAATGTTTTTTCCTGGATTTCCCACGGTTTGCCTCTAACAGTACATCTGCCTTTGAAGCATAATGAAAAGACCCTATCAAAAGTGAAAAGCTCTGAGTAGCAGCCAGTCTCCCTCTTCCCAAAGCAATCGCTGCTGGCAGGTGGTCCTCCATCTTTTGATAGAATTTGTAGAGAAGAGACAACACAGAGAAACTGGGATACATGCCCGTGAGAGAAAAGCAGATTTATGACAGAAGTGGACATGATGAGGCTCATCAAACGCATTCATGTCCTAAGGGGGAGCAGGAGACCATCTTTGCCACACACACACACAAACACACACACACACACACACACACACACACACACACACACACACACACACACACACACACACACACACACACACACACACACACACACACTACTACTACGTACGTACGTACTACGTACGTACGTACGACGACGTACGTACTACACGCACGACGCTACCTACGTACGTACTAACGTACGTAATAACGTTGAACTCGTACTAACGTAAGTACTTACACGACACACACACACACACACACACACACACACACACACACACACACACACACACACACACACACACACACACACACACAGCAATCTGCTGCTATCTAGTGGACCAGCATTACACCTGCAGCACTCCTGTTAGTTTGGAGTTGAAGTAAGTTTACAGGCCTGCAAGTGTTAGGCTTGCTCATGCTACATAAGCATTTTCCATTGCTTTTAATGATGTAATCTTTTTGTAATTACTTGAGAGGAGATACACAACTCTAGGATCTATATTGCAAGAGACGAGTAGATAAACCAAAGTGTGCAGGCAAACGGATTGACAGTTTATGTGTGGACCACAAGGGCTGGAGGAGGAAAGCGTGCATTTTACCTTTCCACCAGCACACCCACACCGGAGCTCCGTAGTCACGTTTCCCCATCCTCAGTTGATCCAAAAGGAAACGATGAAAAAAAATAGAAAAAACTAAAACAAATCCCGTTTACATGTTGGTAATCTTGACATAGTTCCTCACCACTGCTCTGGCGGGGCTAGGAGCAGCAGGGGTCTATCAGTGGAGAGGAAAAGTGTGCCACCGGGAACGTAGGATGAATATTTAACGACCGCTATTCTTCGGAGGCCGGCCGGGGGCTTGAGTTCCACACACTACGGTGAGAACTGACGAGCACCGCGGGTGGGCAGTGTCGGCCATACACAGTGATACACACTCATGACATGTACGTAGTAGTAAACAAACAAGGTGTTAAAAGTTTAAGAAAATTACGTTAATTGTTATGTTTTTGAACACATTTGAGCTAAACGTTTTGTTTTCCAAACTGCCTAAAGGTCGAATGATAGCCTGGCTTAATTCGGTTATCAACAGAGGAAGAAGCATATAATTACGCGTATGTAAATAAGGTTTTCCAACCACTACCCAATGTCCAGAGGGCCGTATTATTACGATTTGGGAAAGGTACGTTAACTTTTATTCGGACTGAACACAATGGAGAACGTGTGCAATGAGACGGTTAAAAAAATTAACAGTTCACGCTTAGACGATGAGAGAGCTTCGAAAAAGGAAAATGTTCATTTACTGTAGCGTCTCCACATGAGCAATCCTTCCGCTGCCCGCCAGATGGACCCGCCTGCCAACAAACAAACAGCACCGACGTCTACTGCATCTCCACTGGATTCACCCAGACGACCTTGCCGTCTCCCCCACATGACAGACCGGCTGCCGGTATCAAAACAGGTTAAGGCTTTGATATTGAACCAACTGTGGAGAGCCACGATGCAACACTGTTTTCGCTGTGTTTTTTTTTTTTAGAAAAACAAGCCTTTGGCTAGGTTTGAGTTATTTTTAGTGTTCTGACTGAAACTATGATTTACATAGACTTCAAGCATTAGGCACATTTGCAATGTTAGCCAGCCTATATAGTTTTCATGAGACTCTGCAGCTGGCAGCCAAAGTCCCGGTCAGTGCAGGCAGCTCTCCAACCTGACAGCTTGTTTTCTTTCTTTTTTTTACGAAAACCAGGTCACTGCTTTTATTTTCTCTACCCACTGACTGCAACAAAATCAATTACTAGGCTACTTGAACTGCTACTTGAAAATACAGCTGCTGTTATGCAATTAAATAAACCAAAACTCTCTCTTTTAGTCAAACCATACATTAGAATAAATCGGTGATTCCCAATCTCAGGGTCAAAACTTTCTTAAGGGCTTTTGAGAAGATAGTGCACTGAAACGTTTCCTCTAGTCTAGAGACTAAGATCACTGCATCAATTTACTGCACTACTGTCTTTAGTTGACCTCAACTTGTCACAACTAAAAATATGCAACCTGACAAAGGGTAGCAAATAGATATGGCTTCAATTCAAGGGTTGACAAGCCAACAACGTTGAAAACCATTGGATTAATGATAGCCGTTTGTCACTCTGTTTCTTCCTCTGTGGTTGTGTTGTGACTGTAAAGAGCACTCCAGGGTAGATATTTCATGCTCTCTGGAAGCAAGCCTTACCTGAATCATTTTGATTTTTTTACCTGGAGTGTCTGTCAGTAATTGTATCCAGCTGACAACAGCTTGCTTAGAGCACCGAAACAGTAAATATATATTATGCTTGGCATGTTCTATGGCCCCTGTCTAGCTCTGGGCTCTGTGAATCATTCAAGGAAAGTAATGGCTTCATCCTGCAGGCACAAGCTACAGTTTTTTGGCCAAACATATTATTCCAGGAGGGTGCTGATGGTTCTCCAAGAAAAATGTTGGAACAGGTGTTCTGAATAGACCTGCAGTGTTATGTCAGTGAAGAGAAATGTCAGGGATAATTTGGAAAAAAAGAGTGAAATGTGAGTGGCCTAAACTTGCAAAACAACAAACAATGGTGAGATAGAAGCAGAAAAGTAGACAGCAGGCAACAGATCATAAGCGGATCATCAACATTATTTTTCTCCTGAAGGAGTCCGCTGAGTCTGGAGCTGAACCAGCTGCTCCGAGACACCCGGTCTCTGCAGCAGGTCAGAGGCTGACTGTAGAAAGATCCCACTGGGACAGAGAGACCTGTGTGTCTTCGTCTGTTTGTTTAAGAGAGCAAGGGATAGAAAATACAAATAGATAGATGGATAGATATAAAAAGAGTGTTGGAAAGATAGAGAAGGCAGCAGGGTACATCCATCCAATTCCACTTAACAGAGGCTCCACCAAGATAGGCCGGATAGTGGTGGATGGCGAGGCTGCTATATAAGCCAGAGCCCCGCTGTGTGTCCATCAGTTTAAAATAAGCCCTGCTGCTGCTGAAGTGTCCTTGAGTCACATACTGAACCCCTTCCTGTTCAGGGACTCACACGGCTGCTGTTGCACCACAACGACAGTGAATTTGTTCCTGTCACTAACAACTTTTGTGCATCTGTCTTTTATCCACAGTTCACCGATGTTACAAACACGGACCTGTCTTGGTAAGTGGTTCTTCCGACTTACGTAAGTGTGTTAGGTGAGCTTTAAATCATATTGTGAAAACAACAAGGACTCAACAAATACTTATTTTGTTTCTCAGAGTGTTTAAACACCATGTTGATATCTGCTTCCAAAAGATGTGAATTTTCCATTTTGAGCACTAATATTTCAGACTATCCTGACACCCGATGAATGCACCACAATTTGCCTATCTTGCTATGTTAAATAAAGTGAAACATAATGTGTGTATTTATGCAACAATTATTGGGTTCTTCCTTAACCCGGGCTTTAACCTTCTATCAAGTTTTATAGAAATCGTGCCTGACCTGACAAACACAGACAAAATCGTAAACTCCTTGGTGAAGGTCAAAAGAGCAGGTGTGCAAATCAATGGCCATCTGTTTGGCCTTGTTCAAAATGGATATTGCACTGGGGAATAAAAATATTGGAAGTTTGCTTTTTGGCCAGAGGTGCTCTGTAGCAACTGCCTAATGGGAGTAGCAGAAAGGAGTGGGGAAGGTGATGTGAAGTGTCCTTAAGTGCTGAAGTTTACTGCATAACTGTAAAGGTCTAAAAGTTGGGTTTGAAGGGATCCAGTGATTTTACTAAATCATTAATGATTATTGAGAGTTTTTCTTCTCTTTGTGAGTTAGTTGTACCATGATGCAATGCCAGTGACCCATTAACTGCTGTTAAAGGGTCCTGTCTGACATTTGATAACAGTCCGCTCCAAAAAAATGTAACTTAACATAACGTTTTTTTTAATCAAAATTGTTAGTTGCAGAGTGTTGGAGATGTGTGAGACTTCTGCCTTCTATTGAACCTACTGGAAGTACAGTACATAATGGTACTTGACATGTGGGGCTCAACGAGCTTAAAAAACAACTCTTACAGATATTGGTTTTGGGTTTTGTATGGGCAGTTTGTATCAGCAACTAATAAGACATACAGATACATAAACTAAGCACAAACAGTTAAACACGTGAAAAGATACAATGTACAACCGTCATTAGAGCACTGCTGTTGCAGAACATATCTTTAAAATATTGTTAAGCTTTTCTAAAGGGATTTATTCTACACATTATTAAATTGCTGCAGGCACCAGGGAATGCATGAAATGATGAGTCATCTTTTCTTGACAATGAGCACCAGGAACATAGAGTATATTCAGAGAAGGGGAGAAGATACTGTAAGTACAGTAGATGAAGGGGGTGTTTAGTAACTTAAACATTAATGTTATATTTATATGATGTTTTATTTATTAGTTACAGTATAGAGAATAATGCAAGTATTGCAAAACGGTAATAATTCTCACATCCTAGGTTTCAGAAAGGGGTTTAATTTATAAATATTCTCCACATTCAAAACATGCATTGGATCAAATACAAGAATGTGCGAGCTTGTCTTTAAGTGCCTGTTGAACATAATGAAACAACTTAAAGAATTTAAGATGTGTGTTCCTCCTGGGTGTTTTGAAAACACAACAGTCTGAGCATTAAGCTTAATGCTGCTTTAGATCTACTCCACTCTTGAGTATATGAGTGCAAAGGGGCAACAGAGATGAAATTATCATGTTGTTTTCTGCCCAGCAGGTGATTATTTGATCATCAGCAATCACTTGCTTCTGAGATTATGCTTTCATGTTGGGATGGTGCTGTGGAACAGAGATAACACCTGTCTTGGCATTCAAAAACACAAAGGGAATTGATAAGAATGTATTTGCTGTAGCCAAATGACAATTTAAGATCTCTTTAAATAGAGGAAAGTGGGCAGTCCACCAATAATTGATATATTTTAGACACCAGGCTGAGACAAGCGTCAGGGGCACACCTGAAGCCTCAGACATGCCAGACTTGCTTTTTTTCTCCAATTGTGCAGCAATTTGAGACATTTATTCACATAATACATGACATGTGGAAGATGTACAGCTAGAATTTATCAAATTGCTTTCTTTCACTCGCTGCATACTGATGCTTTGTGAGCAAGCAAGGTCTACACATTTATATTCAGAAGGGCTGACTTCAACAGACCTGCAATAACCTCAACACTCTTCCACTCACGCTCTGGAAACATTGAAACAAAGTGTTTCTGTATGGTCTACAAAGATAATGCATTATCCATTTTTTTAATAGAATGCTTTAAAATAAACTTGCCATTTGAATAACCTTAATGGCTGATGAATTTGAATGTGGAACTTAACATTTGGATGAGTTTGGATTATTTTGTGTTTAACCTTAACAGCCTGTAGTGAAACAAAAAGGATATAATAATATCCTCCGGTGATTTTTACAAGCTCCTACTTTCCTGTGTAGAAGCTGCATATCCCCCACAAAACCTAGACAATTGTGCTTTGAAAAATACCTCAAGCAAATATGAACCCTTCACCTGAATTGGTTTTATGGTGTCATGCTTGTATAACTTGAATTATTTATTGGCCAAAAGATACTGCAGTCAATATTTCCACTAAAGATTGAAATGTAATTCCCCAGGAGGAACAGGACAACTAGTCTACGTTGCTTAGCAAGCTGTCACCACAACGTGGACCCGGTGAAGAAGTGAATGGGCAAATGGGTGGATGAAAATCACAAATTCTCCTGCCGTTGTTTGCATGTATTTTCTATGCTCTCTGCCCCTACATTTGCTGTAACCATTCAGGATTGAGACCCAGAAGCAAAATCAGCAAGTAGGAGTTGTAGTACAAAAGCTTTCCTAGTCAGATAGAAACAGCTCAGCAACAGGTAGGCAGTCAGCGGAGGCACACAAGACCAGAAGGGATGAGGCAGGAAGCCAAAAGTCTAAAAACAAGTTACTAAAACAGGCAAGCATGTAGATACAGAAAGCAAAGCTGCAATAGACAATATAGGAAAGTGCCTGGGCAGGTGCAGCTGTGGGGTTGATGGAGGAATTGAGGTTTGTGTTAAAATCAGGTGAAAATGTTGGTGCAGTGTCTGAAATCATAACTGTACATTCTTAGTCTGAACATATAACTCTTGTTGGGATGGCTTTCCTGCTTTGCACCTACATATCTTACATTTTGAGAACTGAATTATAAGTTATCACTATGAGTGAGATAAATATTAGCAGGAATAGTGATACAAATATAGGCAGATCTTGGGGTGAGACCAAGAAAAAAGATCAACAGGTTCGAGTAGTGTTACAAATGCAGGCGAAAGTATATACAGGCAAAATGCAGGATACATAGGTCAGCAACAGGTAGGTAATCAGCGACAGCTTACAAGAGCGGGAAACAGGCAGGCAGCCAAAAGTCAAAATAATAGCTGTAATTACTAAAACAGGCAGGCAGGAAGATACAGGAAAGAAGGCAAACATAAATAATCTATTGAATAGTAACGACATGGTCGGGTATAATGTGAGGATGATGGGCAAATGAAGTTCAGAATTAGATGAAGTGACAGAAAAAGAAAGGAACAGTGTCTAAAATCACAGTACATTCTTAACTAAACTCAATGACTCTTGTTGGCTTTGCTTGCATGCTGTGTCTGCTAATCATCTTAATTTTAGAGCCTGGACATTTTTTACTTTATTAGTTCTTGGGTTGAGACCTTATATATACACAGTCTATGGTTGAGACCTAAAAGGGTTCAGCAGGCTTGAGTAGTCGTACACATGCAGGCTTATATATAGACACAAATGCAGGATTTATAGGTCAGCAACAGGTGATCAGCGCCACGTAGAAGAGCAGAGGGAAGCCGGCAGACAGCCAAAAGTCAGATAATAGCGTTGGTTGCTAAAACAGGCAGGCAAGGGGTGGATGAAACAACATAAGCAGGTATACAGAGAGGCTGATGGGAAAATGAGGTTCAGGTTAAGATCAGCTGACAGATGGGACAGTGTCTAAAATTGCTGTAGTACATTCTTAGACTCAACTAAATTACTCTTATTGGCTTTGCTTCCATGCTCAGTCTTAAAGTTCTGCACTGTGACAGACCTGGATTGAGACCCAGAAGCATTATCAGTGAGGTCAGTAGTATATAGAAGGCTGTACTCATAAGGAAGGATAGGTCAGCAACAGGTAGGCAGTCCACCAAGGCAAACAAGAGCAGAAGGGACCAGGCAGGCAGCCAAAGTAGAACAAAAATGCTGTGATCAGAGGCAGGTAAATACAGGAAATGTGGCTGCTACAGATGTTCTGGAAAATTACTAGAATTACTAAAGGCAATTTGTGGAGTAAGTGCAAGAGGAAAGGCAGTATCTAAAATAATAGCAGAGGAATTCAATCTAATCACTGTACAATCTTCGGCTACACAACACTACTCTCTCTGTTTAGCAGTCTTAAAACGTAGGTGTCAGTGAATCACCTCTGGAGTGAGACACCAAACAGGAACCTGCAGGTATAAAACAAAAGATTTCAGCAGTCAAAATGCAGGATTTAGGTCGGAAACAGGTTGGCAGTTAGCCGAGGCAAAAGGAACCAAGGGACTAGGCAGACTGCCAAAAAACAAAATCCAGGGTCAATAGCTCCAAAGTCTGAAGGTTCACACAAAATCAGGGCTGGTAGAAACTGAAGAAATCTGGATTTGCAAATGTGAGGTTTGTCCAAAGACAGTAGTTTCATGGAATGATAAAATGGATGGTGAAGATATTTGGCATGTCCCTGCAGGAAAATCACAGGTGTATATATTAAATATATGATGGATGGATAGCTTCAGTTTCAGGTCCTATTGTGCATATTGGTTCACTCTCACACTGTTATGACTTATTGGGACATTATTGTCAGTAACCCTTTTTTTCTTCCCTTCTAGAAGTGAAGAAATGTCATGTCTAAGATCTCTGAGAAATGTGTAGCTGAGCAATTGACTGGACATCTTAACAGTAGTCCTATCACACTATACCCCATGCAATTTGGCTTCAGAGCCAATCATTCCACTGAGACCGCAAATTGTTTCCTTGTGGAAAATATTAAATCAAAAATAGACAAAGGAGGCATTGTTGGAGCAATCTTCTTAGATCTTAAGAAAGCTTTTGATACAGTCAATCATCAAGTACTCATTCACAACATGTCTTATTTTAATTTCTCACCCAGTGCAATAGACTGGATGAGCTCCTATCTGTCAGACAGAGTTCAGTGTGTAAGGGTAAGTGGCGAGACATCACCACCCCTGACGCATGAACTGGGTGTACCCCAGGGATCTATCCTGGGCCCAATTCTATTCAGCCTTTATATAAATGACTTGCCATCAGTGTGCACTGGATGTGAGGTGCAGATGTATGCTGATGACACTGTCATTTATGTCCATGCAAAAACCAAGGCCCAAGCTGCGGCCAATCTAAATGATGCAATGGTTCATGTAAATCAATGGCTTAAGGACAGGACAAGGGGTTGGCAGGACCCCCGGCAGAAGAGTTGACGGTGGGACCCCCAGAGGAACAGGACATAGGATTGGCAGGACCCCCGGCAGGAGAGTAGTCGGCGGGAACTCCAACGGGACAGGACACAGGGTTGGCAGGACCCCCAGCGGAACCTCCAACGGCACAGGACATAGCGAGGGGTGAGAACCAGAGGGGCGTAAGTGACATTTTGGTCAAAAATGAGTTATATATATCAAATGAAAGCTCTCAATGAGCTCTTTCTACTGCCAAAAGGGTGCATGTGAATTCTAAACCAATCCAGAGTTATTCATCAAAAACCAAAAGACCTAACACAGAACACACTGAACTATTTGGGGCCAAAAGGACGTAAGTGCACTTAGGCCCTTTTGGCCCTGATAAATGTAAGCAAGCTAGGTCAACCATGAGAAGAAAGCTTTTCACTGCTGAAGAAGTGTTACTAAGCTTATTTCAAGATGCAGAAGAGCTTGATGAAGAGAATGAAATAATCCAGGATTCAAAGTCAATGCTGAGTGACAAAGGAACTTAGTTTCTGCAGATCCATCTTCAACAGAGAATTCAACTCATCAGAGATCAGCACATGCATGTTCCAGTATCTGTCAACTCTTTCAGGTACTGAGCATGTGGTGCTGTACTCTGACACATGTGGTGGGCAGAACAGGAATGCTGGTTTTAGTGCCATGTGTCTCCATGCAGTCAACACCTTGCCCATCTCCATTATTGACCATACATTCATGGAGTCTGGACACAGCAAGAGGGAATGTGACAGTGTTCATGCAGCCATTGAGACCGACAGAAAAAAAAAGGGCCTTTGTACAGTTCGGAGGGGTACTACACTCTTCTGAGGATGGCAAGGAGGAACAGGCCAT
>NW_011365044.1:0-7650 GCF_000735185.1 Notothenia coriiceps
AGAGATTTTATTTTTCATCAGGATATTGGAAGAATAGGAGGGATTGAGGTCAATCACTGGCACTTTTTTATTTATTTTAAATGGTACACTTTATGTTGAACTATTTATTACGTTGTTGGTGCAACTGGCACTTTATGTTGAACTGTTTATTGTTTTGGCCAAGGTTATTGAGAGAGTTGGACGGAAATTGATTAGATTTTTTAAATCAACTGTTGGTAAATCAACAAAGTCTGTTATGGCCTCTGAAGCAACAGAGAGATGTTTTCTAATAGTCAGGGTTTCCAATGTTCTGAATGTACTTGAAAGTATTGTGTTTTACTTAAAAAACAAAGTGTTATAGTTTACAGAAGGTCTACCTACCTATAGGCTACCTGAATCTCTGAAATGTACTATATTCCTAAATATGCTATTGCTACACTTTATGGCAAAAATTGCACTTTTCTGTTGGTCTTGGTTAAGTACCTCCTTGAAAAAAATAAACAATGTTTTGTTGCTTAAGCTTATGTATTCAGTCATTATTCAATGGTATACTAAAATCCATGTGAAAAAAATTGCTTCTCACTGTTCTCAGGTCAAATATCTATGTGCGATTAAAAATGCGATTAATTGCGATTAATTAATTACAAAGCCTGTAATTAATTAGATAAATTTTTTTAATCGAGTCCCGGCCCTAATATTTACATTTCAGGTAATTCACTACTTACAAATGTGAAAGGACCCAACAGTGTTATGATGTACACCAGTCCAGCTGCAACTCTGATCATTTTTTCATTAATATTTTCTACATCTACACATAAACTGAGCATAAGGTTTATCAAATCACACATGCAGTGGGCAGACCGTGGCTCAGAGTCTCGTACAATTGTACACCGGAAACATTTCTTTTGCAGTTGGACTCAACAGGCATACCAAGATTCTGATCCGGAGAAGAAGTGGACAAGACTTTGGAATGACGTAAAAGCAAATAGTTTGTTGATAAATGAAAATGAAAAACATCCGCCCCATGGCAGTTTGAAACTGTCTCAGAGAAAGATCAGAGCCATGCAGTTAGTAAGACATGTTTCCTTCAAAAGTGCCTCACATCTGGGATGAGATGTGGCTGCCTGCCACAGAGATGCTCATTTTAGCATTAGGGTCTACAACCCAAATCTAGATTTTAAGGTTCTGTTTTTCATGACGATGTCGTCTCTTCACTCGCACAGAATGGGTATCAATAAAAACAATGAATTCCAAAATCGACGCATCCCTACTCGTGTTGTCCAGTTGATGCAGCAAAGATATTTTGACCTTTTCTTATTAAAAAGGGTCCTAATAGTAGAATATGTTAAAATGTGCAGATACCCTGTTGTTGTTATAAGTCGTTGCAAAGAAAATTGATCACTGATAAATTAGGATTGTAGCTAGTGATAAGGGGAAGCTCAAGACTTAGGCAGATGGAAAAGAAAAACAGTCCATACCATGATTTTTTAGGAAAATGCTGAATATTGCATCTTTGATGTCAACAGATACAGTATCATGAAGACCAGAACCAACGGATCATGTACTTTACTTTTTGAGCGGGGTCCAAAGCTTTATATACTCTATCTTATTCCTTAGTTAGAGCTCCACTTTTGACGAGAAACAATAGCCAGTTCAGCAGGCTTACAAACAAGTAAGCCTGCTGAACTGGGTGACGATCTCCTTCAGTACCATGAACATGCACGCTGTCGTTTACTGTACAGGCTGCTGGTGGTTGTTGTTTGTTGGATCTGCTGGTGAGCAGCTCGGTTGTGCTTCTTGTTTACACACAGTGGAACTCTCGTCCTCTACTGCGACACAGCGATGTTTCTTTAAGGACTCAGAGCGTGTAAACAGCCTCTTACACTGTGAACACCAGTACGGTTTCTCTCCGGTGTGCACACGCAGGTGCCGGCTGTAACTATATGAAATGTTAAAACATTTCCCACATTGGTCGCAGCTGTATGGCTGTTCTCCGGAGTGAATACGAAGGTGACGCATGTAGTTACTTAGTCGACCAAAACCTTTCCCACATTCTTTACACTGAAACGGTTTCTCTCCAGTGTGGGTATGCACATGTTGTTTGTAAGTCTTTGAGATAGAGAAGCTTTTCTCACAAAGTTCACAGCGGAAAGGCTTTTCTCCGGTGTGGATACGCTGATGTGATTTGTAATTACCTAACTGAGAGAAACTCCTCCCACATTGGTTACAGCAGTAAGGTTTCTCTCCTGAGTGGACACGCAGGTGTATCTTGTAACTACTTAAGTCACTGAAAGTCTTTTCACATTGATCACAGTCATATGGTTTCTCGCCAGTATGGTTACGCAAATGCAGATTCAAATGCCCTGACTGAGTGAAACTTTTTACACAAAAGTCACACTGATACGGCTTCTCTCCACTGTGGCTGAGCTTGTGCCGCTTGTATGAACTTAAAAAACTAAAACTCTTTGGACACTGGTCACAGCAGTAAGGCTTTTCTTTAGTGTGTACACGCATATGTATCTTGTAAATACTAAAGTAACTGAAAGTCTTTTGGCATTGGTCACACTGGTATGGTCCGGTGTGGTCCCGCAGGTGTTTCCTGTAGGAACTCTGGTTGCTGAAGTGCCTCCCACACTGGTCGCAGCTGGAGGATGTTTCCTCAGCGTGGATGTGCAGGTGTAGCTTGAAGGTCTTTAGTTGGCTGAAAGTGCTGCCACAGTGTTCACACTGGTACGGTTCCTCTGCAGGGTGGGTGAGTTCATGTCTTCTGAGACTGCAGATCCGACTGAAAGATTTCCCACACTTCTGACACTGATGACTTCTGCTCTTGTCAGTTTCTGCCTGATTCAAGTGAAAAAAGAGAGGAAGAGAAATTAAGGTCTGAGTGGCTGACTTGATAAAAGGACATAAATTTCCCCAATTTACTTGGAGTGATTACAATTGAAACACAAAGTAGAGCACTGCTTTCACTTCCATGCTGTGCTAAAACCCTGATAATATAAAAATAAGCGCTGCAACATCATAAACATGTAAATAATATACATTTTGATTAATAATATATATTCAACCTAAATTTAGCATTTCAAAGGTTTACCTTGAGAGCAACATTAAGAGGCTAGATAAGACGATACACAGTCTTGTGTTCTTACGTCTTGTCTTGTGTTGTGACGACCCCTGCCAGATTTGCTATGTTTTGATGCAGCTTTTCTTTTGTTTGAGTATCTAATCGGGCGATTTAGTCATTTGTTTATTTGTGGTTGGTGTTGATTTAAACAGCTAAGCCGCTTTAAAGTTTGTTGCGGGTGCAAGCAGTGCGGCCGGCTCTTTTGTTTCTGCTCATTACGCCGCTTGTGGTAAGGACACTATATTTTATATCGTTGTTTGGGTTGATTAAATTACTTTGCAAGGTTTTGGTTTGTTTTGCATTACATTTGAGGAGAGAGTTTGCCGGTTGTTCTTAGCTGTTTGTTTGTTGGTGCGTTGTGTGTGGAGCGGTGCAGAGTTTTCCCTTGTAGGTTTTAGCGGCGTTCCCCTTGGGATCGTTGAGCTGGGTGTTTAGTGTTGCAGCGAAAGTGGGTGAAGCTTCGGCTTGGGAGCATGGCCGTGGTTTCAGCAGGGTTGCTAGCCTGCTAGTCGCTTTGCTGTGCCAGCGGTCTCCAGTGCGTAAATACCCACCACAAGTAACCGCATGAAGACTAGGGGGGAGATTAGTCAGTGGAAGGGTGAGTCATTAGCGGGGAAACTCCAACAAAATTGTGTATTATTCCACTTTGTCCGCATAATAAAGGCTGTGGCGTCTCTCCGGTCCTTTTTCAGTTTAAAGGTCGGGTGCTGTGCTCCTGTGAGTTGTCATCTTAAAATAACATGGCTGAGATAGAGGCATTCATTGAAGCTCCATCTCAGGAGTCTCTTGGCACTTTCACAAAAGATCAGTTGCTCTTGATTGCTGAGCATTTTTCTGTGTCTATTTTGGGTGACAAAAGAGTGAAAGAAAACATAAAAGACTCTATAATATTGAGATTGATTGAGATGAGAGTTTTTCCTGCAGAGAAAGGGGAGGTTTTTTCAAAGCCTCCTTTTCAGTCTAGTGCACTTTCTTTTGAGCAGCAGAAAGAAATGTTAACGTTGCAGCTGGATCATGACAGAATTATGTATGAGAAAAAAAAATGAAAGTGATCCCGACACGTTTTTCATATTATTTGAACGTGTAGCCAAGGCTAGAGATTGGCCCGATGCACACTGCGCTCTGATGCTTCAGTGTGTTCTCACAGGAAGAGCACATATTCCTCTTTAAGTCTGGAGGATAGTTCGAGCTATAGGTAGAATACAATCTGCTGTGCTTAGAGCATATGAACTGGTGCCAGAGGCCTATCGTCAGCGTTTTAGGTCCTTTGAGCAAAAACAAGGTCAAACCTATGTGGAGAAGATGGCGAGGGATTTGTCTATTCATTTTAAGCATTGGTTAACTGCTCTTGACGTCACTTCTTTCGATGATTTGTGTGAACTAATTATAGAACAGTTCAAAAATGTTCTTACAGATCGCATTGCCAAATACATAACAGAACAAAAGGTCACTTCTGCTGCTAAGGCTGCTTTGGCAGCCGATGAGTTTGTGTTGCTCCATAAGAGCAATTTCAGAGAGCGCTCTGTATTTCCAAGTGGCGAGAGAGGTAATGGTTCTGCTGCTGTTTCATCTTAGACGCGTTCAAAGCCAGCAGGTTTTTTTAACTCAGTTTGGAAATGTAAATGACTGTAACTATTTTAATGAGGAAGGACATCGGAAGGCAGACTGTCTTGTTCTAAGAGCTAGAAACAGGAGAGTGATAAGTGGTGTTAGGCCTGCTGCATTCACTGACCCTGTAAAAGGCTGTTTTGGTTCTGAGGTGCCTAAATCTCACTTCTGTAGCCCCGATGTTTTGGCATCTTTTCTTTCATTGGTCAATAGTGATGTGAAAGTCCCAATTAAAATCTTGAGGGACACCGGATCCTACGATGCATGTGTTGTGGCCGAATCAGATTCTGAGTTGTCTCTGGACGATGTCTCTGCTGTGGTCATGGGAATCCCATCTATGTCGGGGCCTTCCCTGTCTCTGTCTCGGAGTGGGGTTTTCCAGGATCAACGTTGTGACTATTCTTCGCACAGGGGTTTTGAACATGTTTTGCCTGTTGAACCTCAGAACCTGAAGTCTTCGACTTTTCGGAAGAAGAGGAATACAAAGACAACAACAAGGATCCATTTGGACATGGGTAAGTGTAAATATGTGTGGGGAGTACAGCGAAAATGAACAATAGGTTTATTGATATATTTTTTATCGATAGTCATGAACTTTTTCTTTGGGCAAAATAGACTCTCCATTAGCAAACGTTTACTCTGTGTTATTGTGTTTTATGTGTAAACGTTATTTTGGTGTGTAAATGTGAGATCACATGTGTAGATGATTACAAATATCATGTATTCGTCCCACACCGGAGACATTTACTCTCAAGGGTCTTCACCAGAGCCTTACAAGGTCCAGATACACCTCAGCACAAAGGCTCTACCACAGCCATGACCATCCACCCAGCCAGCAAGGAGGTCTCGTGGAGGTCTCGTATAGCACTTGTACCCCCCACTTTGTATGCGAAAAACCTCTTCTGAAGTAAGTAGTAATCAGCAGCGAACCGCTTCAACACGCGTATTTCGGTGTATTCACGGCATTCATTTTGTTATTCTACAGCAGGGGTCGGCAACCTTTTTGATATGAAGTGCCATTTTAAAAAAAAAAATGTTATCAGCGTGCCGACGATCGAGAATTATCAACGGGGGGGGGGGTGGGAGGAGCTTGACGCTCTCGTGAACTATCAGTGTCGGAGGGGCGGGGGGTTAGCCGCTAGTGTGTGGACCTGTCAACGAAACTTACCACAGTTTACACATTTAGAATAATGTGGTTATAAACGGTTATATATAATAAAGGACAATCGTCGCTTGTGATTCTCCAGAACACACATGTTATGATATTTTTTAGTAGGTGTCTAGTAGCTGAGTTGAATGAGATATCGGCTGTTCTCCTTTTAAGAGAGAGAGAGAGAAAGTGGGCGGGGTGTGGTCTTTGTGCATGTTGTGTGGTGTGTGGATGGGTCTAGAGCGACAGTTAGTGAGGGAACTGTTGTGTGTATGTGTTCTGGATAGTGAAAACGAGGCGCAGCAGAAATAACAGATCGGCCTGGTGATGTATTATTGTTGAAACAGCACAGATAGCTATACACTATATATACATTATGCAACGCGGTTTTTCACTCCCAAAGAGAGAGCTCTCGCCTCTCTGTACCAGTTCATTTAAGCTAAAGTGGGTTATTGAACTCTGATGCTGTGAAGCTTGTTGCTGCTCCCCCCTCGATAACGGTCTGGGAAGCCGACAGGAAAGTTCAACCAACACAGATGGCCAGTCCGCCCCTTTTGCAGCATATTATTTCCTCGCTGAGCAGATCGCCAGTTTTTTCCACTGGGTCTTTCACTAAAGACAAGACCACGCACCGCAAAAACTGCGGCATTTTGTACATGGCTCCTTCTATGGGTATTTGGCTACTGACTGCAGTTTGGAAGTGCTTTCTCTGTGGTTGAAACGATCAGCACTGGCACGCCACGGAGGGAAAGAGCGGACAGAAAGTCACGTTGGGGTTAAAGGAGAAGTAAGGTGTCTGCGTTGCGTGCAATGGTTCCTTCTGGGCAGGTGACCGCGCTCTGGCAGCGTCTCGTTCAGGATCCGACAATCAGCCAATTAAATATTATTGGCAGGCACGTTATCCACTTATTCCCTAGTGTGCACACTGGTTACCAATGGGGCTGGCAGGCGGCGTGCCAAGGGGTTGCGCGACCCGCTTGTGTTCTCAGTATTGTTGTTTTATAGTTAGTTTGTTATGTATCCAATTTTGGTGTTCTTTGAAATTGAACAAGGATATCGCATTGTGTTTGTTACTTCGTTGCAGTTGTATATCTCGTTTCCAACAGCGTGTACGTTTCTTGGCTTGGCTCAATATTTAATGGACATGGCTTTTATTTGAGAGAGGTCACGCGCTGTCTTGACCAGCGCACAGTTGTCTGTTGCTTTGGAAACAACGTGACGGAGATTAACGAGAAAATGTAATGATCTACGCATATACAAAAGGATGCTGCGAGAAAATAAACCAATACACCCGCATGCGTCTCCGCTCACCCTGAACGTTTACTGTTACAGGTTGTTCACGCCACGCCCCCTGAAGAGGCACAAAGCTGCTTACGTTGTGTTTTTCGACCATTGAAGTCCATCGAGCGTATCGGGTCTGTGAATAAAACCAACTTATGTTTAGCTTTTAGGCTGTCTGAGGTATGGAGCAAGCTATCAACAGCTACTATACCATCAATTAGAGAGCGATGCTAGAAATCAAGGTCGGACAGCAAAATATCACTAATTTAAATGATTTATTCGCGAGCGTTGGCAATGTTTTTGGTGAAAAGGCATCGCAAACAGTCACCTACTTTGGTAAATCGTTCAATACCTCCCTGTAAGGCGTCACAAATATCCACCACTCGGGCCCTTTTCACACCACAACCTCAATGATACGGCGTTACTGAACTGTGCATCAAAGTGATCTTAGGAATCGAGCGCCAGATATAGCAAACAAGATGAACGTAAAGCGACCAAAATGAGGCCG
>NW_011365044.1:13763-15650 GCF_000735185.1 Notothenia coriiceps
GGGGGCCCTATGCCCCTGCATAGTCCGCCTATAGGGAGAAACGGCCCTGCTTCTACTGTTTACTTTGTGAGTAATCCTCTGTCATATATTCCCCTCCATAATGCATGTTTTTCTGCTATTTTTGATAAATTATACAAATATAATTTTACCATTACTTCTTAATGAAATTGATACTGTTTGACTTTGTATTAGCCTACTACTTACAATACATTGAAGTACTTTTACTGTGTATTTTTTGAGAAATACTCTGTCAAAGTCCCCTGCTGAGAACAAAATCAAGCCACTTCTGCTAAGTTTGATAAGGGAATTATTTTTTGTTGCCATTAGTTCTTCGTGAGATTGATACTGTTGGACTCAGTACTAGTGAAACTACCCCCACAAGTACTATAAAGTACTTAGGCCTACTGTGTACTTTTCCAGTAGGCCTACTCCTCTGTCAATGTCCCCTCCTGAGAACAAGAATGCATGTTTTTCTTTTAATAAGCGTTAAAACACCTTTCTTCCTGAGACTGATATTGCTGAGTATTTTTAAGAGGATGGTATACATGATATCAGCAATACTTCCAGTCAGTACTCCAGCAGCAGCATTTTTACCTTTAGAGTCTGGTCTGGATAGCTGGTCCCAACTCCTTCAGCACACTGACACACTCTGTCACTCTTGTTGGCCTTTTATGATGCTGCTGTCTTTTAAAAATATGATTATTTCTCTGCTCCTAGCTAGTTCATTCCTCGCGGATTATTCCGTCAGTCCCAGTCATTGCATGTCAGTCAATAGAGCTTCGAAAAATGTGTCCAATTCAACAAAATGTTTTTTTGTGAGTGAAGGCCAGAGCTAAATTATAGATTGTTTGATTGTGTGAGGTGAGAGAAAAACAAATCCACATCCTCCTATGAAACGTTTTTATTTCCTTTTCCATGTTATACTTATACTTACTTGTATTAGAACATTTACATGTTGAACTACATACTGGTTTGATGATTTCTCACAAAAACCTTTCTAAATTATAGTAAATTATTAAAAAATAAACGTTTTTCTGCCTAAAATAGTTGAAATTGAACGTAAACTATATCAAACACCACATCCATGGCAATTCACCCATTTGTGCCCGCTATTTAAATTGACTTTGGTTAGTTAATACAAATATTGATATTATATATCGAGGGGTGAGAACCAGAGGGGCGTAAGTGACATTTTGGTCCAAAATGAGTTATATATCAAATGAAAGCTCTCGATGAGCTCTTTCTACTGCCAAAAGGGTGCATGTGAATTCTAAACCAATCCAGAGTTATTCATCAAAAACCAAAATACCTAATACAGAACACACTGAACTATTTGGGGCCAAAAGGACGTAAGTGCACTTACGCCCTTTTGGCCCTGAGAAATGTATTATGGGTAAAGCCTTTGGATAGCACTTGAGTCAAAATAGCTGACACCATATGTAAGCAAGCTAGGTCAACCATGAGAAGAAAGCTTTTCACTGCTGAAGAAGTGTTACTAAGCTTATTTCAAAATGCAGAAGAGCTTGATGAAGAGAATGAAATAATCCAGGATTCAAAGTCAATGCTGATTGACAAAGGAAACTTAGTTTCTACAGATCCATCTTCAACAGAGAATTCAACTCATCAGAGATTAGCACATGCATGTTCCAGTATCTGTCAACTCTTTCAGGTACTGAGCATGTGGTGCTGTACTCTGACACATGTGGTGGACAGAACAGGAATGCTGGTTTTAGTGCCATGTGTCTCCATGCAGTTAAAACCTTGCCCATCTCCATTATTGACCACACATTCATGGAGTCTGGACACAGCAAGATGGAATGTGACAATGTTCATGCAGCCATTGAGACCGCCAGAAAAAAAGGGCCTTTGTACAGTTCGGAGGGGTAC
>NW_011365045.1:0-1820 GCF_000735185.1 Notothenia coriiceps
TATATACTATATACTAGTAGTAGTAGTAGTAGTGTGTGTGTGTGTGTGTGTGTGTGTGTGTGTGTGTGTGTGTGTGTGTGTGTGTGTGTGTGTGTGTGTGTGCATACATTATAAAGTCACATGCATTATGTGTGCTACTTATATCCATGTTTTGAATGTATAATATGTTCATGCACGAAAAAAATGACTTAATGAAGAATAATTTAAAAAGTCAGACTCTATGGTGAAACATATATGTATGTTTATTGTCCGTGTTGCTCCTGTCCCAAAAATCAGAATACATATCCCTATTTAGCGTCCCTAGAAGAAAAAAATGTACGCATTAATTTGTTCAATTTCACATTTGCATTATTGATCTGGAGTTGCAGATCGACTGGTGTCATGTGTGCCTCTCTCCTTCCAGGACAACAGCATACAAGTCATTCATTCCTCGTACCCTAACTGCCAGAACATTGCTCCATAGCTCCAGCACGAGGCCTCCTCGTCCTGCTGCTATGAGAGTCACATGCTGCGGTCTGACCTCACAGTAAAGATCACCTAAAGTGAGGACGGTGTGATTAAAGTGAGCCTTAACAGGATTACACTCAGGCCGGATGATCCCTCGACATTCTCCTTCAGCCTGCATGACGGGACAAACTGAGCTCACACTCTCACTGACTGACTAAATGTTGATCATACATTAGAAGACGAATGCTGTCAAAACCTCAAATATAGAAACTGGGACACATTTCTGACCTCTCCACATTCAAGCTTTCACTGTAAGATCACTGACTGAGTTTGCATACACACTTAGAGTATATCTCACTATTGTGGCTAATATGATAATGCATAGAATTTGATGCGGGTATGAAAAGGGTATTTTAATCAGCACCTTATATATTTGAATATTGCAAATTAGGTGTTATAACGAATGTTTGAATTACACGATAAAATGTGTGATATGATATTATTATGTAGGTTTTAAGAGAACTCTTTGGATATGTATACTTAACATATTAAGTATATGTGTCTCAAATGGTTTTGCAGGAGTTCACATTTCTAACATTGTATAATAAGATTTTACATATTACTAAAACATGGATATAAACTTATTTAAAGGTCACCTATCATGCTATTTTTAGACAATAGCATAGGTTTCAGATATATAAAAAACATGTCTATGAAGTGTTTTGCTCAAAATACCAAACAGATCACCCATTCTCGCCATGCCTCATATCCCTCTATTTCACTTCCTGTTTCTAAAGTGCTGATTTGTGTATAAAGCTTTCCATTTTTTTTTTATTGATTAAAAAATAGGAGGGGGCTGAGCTCATGCGGGACCCGGCAGCTACTGTCTAAACTAAATGCTGCCGTGATGAAACGCCATATCATGGATTATCAAGGATTCTTTCTGAAACAGTATGGAGCTCAAAGGCTTTCTCTCTTGCCGGTTATACCACAAGGTGAGTTCCTTTTTACTTCCTGCTTCTTCACACACATGCTCTCCAGTACAGGTTAGCTCTGAGTGTTAGCCATGCTAATGTAAACACCGACCATATTACGTCCAAAACAGTCGGGCATTGTTTCTGATAGCAACGTTTCTGATTGGGCCGTGGGTCCACATTTCAGATATTACGTCATATCGGACGCAAATCTGGATCAGCTCCGTTGTTCCCCCGTTTTTAGAGATTTGGGTACGGAGGAAAAGAGAGAGGGTTTTATTTCCTGACGCTGAGTGAGTTCCCTGACACACCGGGGACACATGTTTATGTATAAAAGACATCAAAAAGTGCATTTTGCATGATAGGTCCCCTTTAAGAGAATTTAAGTTAATCTAGTTT
>NW_011365046.1:0-3046 GCF_000735185.1 Notothenia coriiceps
ATACAGCAATTGCATTGAATTGAGAATAAATTGGCCTATACGCATCTTGGCGTTTTCCAGACAGACAACCAGAGAGGCTGAAACTGAGCTTCTCTACCCGGGAAATGACGCATCAGAGGCTGCCACACGGTGAGCAGAGGGTCGGTACTTACTGTCGGAGACCATGGTTGCGGTTCTTCAGACTTCCAGAGAACCGAGAGACAGTTGACCGGGAGAGGAAGCAGCTTCCCCGCCGCTCCTCATCCTCAAAACCCGCAGAAATCTGCAGCCATACAGCGGGGAACAAGGACGCCTTCAAGTACTGTAGGAAATATGACAACTCTATTGGGTTTCATGCTAGTGTCGTTTTCTACATTTGGTCATTTCAA
This sequence comes from Notothenia coriiceps, assembly GCF_000735185.1. Lineage (NCBI taxonomy): Eukaryota > Metazoa > Chordata > Actinopteri > Perciformes > Nototheniidae > Notothenia > Notothenia coriiceps. The sequence continues at coordinate 369 of NW_011365046.1, forward strand.
ACGTTTAGATTATGATTTTATTTTTGAGTAAGGAAGGCATTTGTGTCGTAATGTGTTAAATATTATGCTTCAATATGCTTAATTGCTCATTTTACTTCACTGTTAGTGTACATTTGTATTATTCTGCTGCTGTGTTTATTGTATCTTTCTAACTCTGGAAAATGTACCTTTTCCGATTTTATCCCATTGTCCTTAAATCTGTTAAATATTACAACTCTTTTGGGTTTTATGAGTCTCGTTTTCTACATTTGGTCATTTCAAACCTTTGATAGATATGATACCAACAGATCACCCATTCTAGACATGCCTCATACCCCTCTATTTCACTTCCTGTTTCTAAAGTGATGATTTGGGGTATAAAGCTTTAAAAAATAAAAAAGGAGGGGGCTGAGCTCATGCGGGACCCGGCAGCTACTGTCTGAACTAAATACTGCCGCGATGAAACGAGTGTTAGCGATGCTAATGTAAACACCGACCATATCACGTCCAAAACAGTCGGGCATTGTTTCTGATAGCAACGTTTCTGATTGGGCCGTGGGTCCACATTTCAGATATTACGTCATATCGGACGCAAATCTGGATCAGCTCCGTTGTTCCCCCGTTTTTAGAGATTTGGGTACGGAGGAAAAGAGAGAGGGTTTTATTTCCTGATGCTGCGTGAGTTCCCCGACACACCGGGAACACACCGGGGACACACCGGGAACACACCGGGGACACATGTTGATGTAGAAAAGACATCAGAAAGTGACTTTTGCTGATAGGTCCTATTTAAAGCTTGTTTTTATAATGTATTAGTATTAATACTTAATACAATAGAGGAATAAACCTAATTTACTTACCATTAGTTCCCCTTCTAGTCGTTTCCAATCATTACTCAGCTTCAGTTAATAACACAGAAAAATAAAGGGTGGATCAATATGATCAAAATGAAAAGCCAAAAGAAGGAAGTACAAAGTAAATGTTTGTGTACCAGTGAAACAGTGAAACGTGTTTTGAATGTGTAGGCTATGACATGTTGTTAAAATATATTTGCTATTGTTATTCTTCTTTAGAAAAGGATGACATGAATTAAAGTGAATTCATAACAATACACACAAATCCATTGGTCAAATGTGAGAGATCAGTAATTACCCATTCGTGCCATATGGTAACAATAAGCCACAAAAACACATTCAAACTGTTTTAAACAGTTAGTAGGACACTCGCTATAGAGAATTAAGCAAACTGTACTTACCATTATTTCCCCTTGTATCGTTTCCAATCATCACGTATCGATAGTTCTGTCTCCCTCAGAAGAATGACAGCTGAAGTCATGAGGAGGATATGGTAATCCCGTCAGCAGGAGTTGACTTAGTGAGTCGTCTGGTTTGTTTTGTTCATTTGATGTGTTTACAGTATTTTACTGTTTCTAGGAAGCGTATTGATATCTCAACTGTATGAGCAGTAAGTACAAATCAATACAGAGATCTTTTCTGCACAGTTTTTAAAGTCTTACACATTTTCTGTTTTGTTTTTTTTGGTTGAAAACAAAGTAGTTTTTATATATCGTATCATAGTCACCACTTTTTCCAAAGAGAAGAGGGATACAAACACAAGTGAACGCAAACACTGTAAACCATGTCTGAAGAAAGAGACGGGACCAGAGAGAGAGAGAGTTTATAAAAACAGTGAAACATAATTACAAATATGAGAGGAGAGGAGAGGAGAGGAGGAGAGAGGAGAGAGGAGAGGAGGAGAGAGAAGAGGAGAGGAAGGAGGAGAGGAGAGAGAGGAGAGAGGAGAGGAAGGAGGAGAGGAGAGAGGAGAGGAGAGAGGAAAGGAGAGAGGAAAGGAGAGGAGAGAGGAGAGAGGAGAGGAGAGGAGAGGAGAGGAGAGGAGAGAGGAGAGAGGAGGAGAGCGAGGAAAGGAGAGGAGAGGAGAGAGGAGAGAGGAGGAGAGAGGAGAGGAGAGAAAGGAGAGGAGAGAGGAGAGGAGATGAGAGGAAAGGACAGAGGAGAGGAGAGAGGGGAGAGAGGAGAGGAGAGGAGAGGGGAGAGGAGAGAGGAGAGGAGAGGGGAAGAGAGGAGAGGATAGGAGAGAGGAGAGAGGAGAGAGGAGAGGAGGAGGAGAGGAGAGGAGAGAAAGGAGAGGAGAGAGGAGAGGAGCGTCTGTATAAGGAGGAACGTATCCAAGGTGACCTTCCTTCACTGAGGACACAGACAGAAAGCTGGTTTGAATGTAAAGGCAGAAGTGAACATGTTTCAGACTGAAATAACAACAGAGGCAGATCAACAAGTGATTTCTGTACAACTTCTGAAAGAACTGAATTCATTCAGCTTTATATTTTAAAACAAGTTATTAAAATCAGAAGAATGTTTTTTCAGTAAAAGACACGTTTGTTTGTTTTAGTTTTTCAGACATTACAGAAACAGATATTTTGAAGTTCAAACATTTCAAACCTTAAATAGAACGACTCAGATCCTTTCAATGAGAAGATGATCATATCATTTTAAAACAAACGTTATAATCGACTGGACGGCAGCTCCTCTCGTGATGAAGGTCCTTTCATCTCGTCTTCATCACTTCAACACTTTGAGTCCTTCGGTTTATCTGAACGGAGGAACAACAACAACAACAACATACAAGAGATGAACAGAGAAGCACTTCAGTAAAAGTAGAATTAAAGTGAGTGAGAGAGA
>NW_011365047.1:0-1929 GCF_000735185.1 Notothenia coriiceps
ATAAAATAATGTATTATATTACATTATTGCCTCTGCATTGGATTATTTTCGGATAGGGTAATAACTTCATAATTAACTACGTCTGAAAGCAGAAGTCTAGGGCAAATAATTGCAAGTCTCTTCAGTAAGAATGTCAAAAAATGATTTTAAAAAAAAAGAAGAAGAAGTTACATTTTGAAAAAAAAGTTACATTTAAAAAAAGAAAAGTCAAATTCTGAGAAAAAGTCAAATTTGAGATGCATTGTGGGACATGTAGTTTATGGCCAACGTGCTTCTGTAAAGTAGTATGTAACCGTATAATCAACATATCATATTTTTTGCAAGCTCTTGTGGGGATTTGGTTAGTGGAAGCTCGTTAAGATTAACCTGAAACTGCTTTAAGTTTTTACTGATTTTATTTAGTTAGTTTTGTTTTGGAGAGGAAAAGTGGATAATACGGCGCTCCTGAACACTAGAAGAAGAAAATCATACACAACAAAAACGACCTTTGTTAATGTTATGATTCAGAAACCCTGGTGGCATAAAATATGATATCATGCATTTAAACGATCATCAATTTATGAGCCTTTATTTAGCCAAATGTGCTCTTTGTTGACCCCTACCTGTTAGATATAATCTGTGTGTGTGTTCGTTCCTCAGTCTGTGGATGTGGACTGGCCTCCGTCTATCCCAGAGTGAGAGTCCTGGTTCTGAGCTGTGAGAACGGACTAATTCTGTTTCTGTGTGGAACCGTTGTCCCTGAACGCACCACGAAACATCCCCAGAGAGTGAGACTGAACACCTGTTTGAGAGGTGAAGAGGAAGCAGTCACACCGACCAGCTGCATTTTCATCACAACTCCAGGGACTGCTTCTTTAGTTCAATAACAGAAAACGTTAAATCACACTTTCTAGTGATCATCAGCTGGTTGTCGTTTGAAAATGTACAGCACCCTGAAAGTAACACAGATTTCTTTATTTGATTCCTTTTTATTTTTACTTTATCCGATACCCATCATGTGAGTTTAAAGCACATTGAACACAGGTGTGGACAAGTGTATTACTATCTGGTACAGGTTTATTTCACCCAGCCCTTGTTTCTCTGATGTGATTATTTTCTGTAACAAGACTGTAAGTGTCAAGCCTTGATAGCAGTCCTGTAAAACCTGCATTAAATGCCAGATTTTATTTTGATCCCATGGCGTCGTCTCCAGTTTTATTTTCTGTACTCTTGAGTTTAATCTAGCTTAATTTGAGATCTTAGAACAACTGCATCACAGAGAAAAAAATCTCTTATGAGAAACTAAACCATAATTGTTGCGTATGATTGTGAAGTAAAATGATAAATTATTGGCGAAACCAACATTCTTGATATTTCCACAAAATATTTCTAAAACCTTCAAAATAAGGGGGTGTAATGATCCATGAATCTAGAAGATAGATAAATTGTTTTTAATGATGAACAAGCCTATTTCATCAATGCAGTTAGACAAGGTGTAAAATGGGTAATTTGATTGCAGCCCCTCCGAAGTCAGCCCGCAGACTTCAGTTGTATATCAGTATGTAGTGTCTCTACTTTAAAGAGTCCTCTCCTGCTGATGTTCAGGTGTATATCAGTATGTAGTGTCTCTACTTTAAAGAGTCCTCTCCTGCTGATGTTCAGGTGTATATCAGTATGTAGTGTCTCTACTTTAAAGAGTCCTCTCCTGCTGATGTTCAGGTGTATATCAGTATGTAGTGTCTCTACTTTAAAGAGTCCTCTCCTGCTGATGTTCAGGTGTATATCAGTATGTAGTGTCTCTACTTTAAAGAGTCCTCTCCTGCTGATGTTCAGGTGTACAGTATCAGTATGTAGTGTCTCTACTTTAAAGAGTCCTCTCCTGCTGATGTTCAGGTGTATATCAGTATGTAGTGTCTCTACTTTAAAGAGTCCTCTCCTGCTGATGTTCAG
>NW_011365048.1:0-2194 GCF_000735185.1 Notothenia coriiceps
AATATATACAAACACACACACACACACACACACACACACACACACACACACACACACACACACACACACACACACACACACACACACAGTTGCCTGCAGAGGACACTCACAGCCTTTAGTTGTATACATGTATTACTCCCATGTGTGTGAACACTGCCCTCTGTCTGCGGCTTAGAAAAGTACGTTATTCTTATTTTATGAATCACTTATTTTAGATGTTTTACTTTATTCTATTTTGTAATTAAATATGTTTTTATTAATAACTGTATTCATTATTTTAAAGGTGTATCATTGTATCCATTTATTTTATGTAATTGAATTGATATTTAATTGTATTATATCTAAGTTGTATAGTTAGTAGCATTCTTTTTTTACAGTTTTTTTGTAAACATTTAATTCTATTAAAGTTGTGTGACTTTATTGTATTTTTTTAAAATTATATTTATGTCGTTCTTATTGTTAATGAATGTGTTGTGGTTCAGGGTTCGTGGTGCTGGAGGACAACGGGCCTCTGTCCTCAGCTCTGCAGGACAAGAGGCTCCCTGAGACTCTGTTCAGGACCGTCTCTGCAGAGCACCACGGTACTGAAGACCCTTCATTACACTTAGGATATGAATCCACACAAATACAAACACATCTGTGGATACAAATAAATATAAATAGCTCTATCTAATGAAACGTATCTAAGAACATGTTTAGTTATAATCAGGACTGGAGTTAGTTTTAGAGATTAAACTCAGTGACAGCGGAAACAAATATTAAAGAATTGTGCTTTTAAAAACATTGAAATGCATCAAAATCAATGAGCTTGTGTTCTTATTTACAAAGAGGCAACACTCAAAAAGAAACTACATATTTGATTTCTATAATCAGAGGAAAAACTTTGTGAACGCAGAATTGATTGCTGTGTCAACAATCTGCCAAAGAGTTATATAATATTACAAACATTTCAGATTTTTTAAATGTTCTTCAAATGTTTCTCGTTTGGTCCGGAGTCGTCTCATGAGCATCTGTTTCCCCCTCAGACCTGCACCTGAAGCTCTCTCTTCCTCAGGGCTACGAGGCCAACCTGCACCCCCTCCTCCTCATGGTGTAAGTGCTTCCTGTCATGTGACCTCTGACCCCCCAACCTGTCCCCGGATCACCCCGTTTGGCGGCAGTGGTTCAGTCTGTAGGGACTTGGTCTTGGAACCGAAGGGTCGCCGGTTCACGTCCCGATCGGACCAGTTGAATAGATATGGAGCGAGCTGCTCTGTGTGTGTGTGTGTGTGTGTGTGTGTAAAATCCCAACAGAGTGGAGAAAGACATTTCCCTGTGAGGGATTAATAATGTCTTCCTCTTCTTCTTCCTCCTCTTCTTCTTCCTCTTCTTCCTCTTCCTCCTCTTCTTCTTCCTCTTCCTCCTCTTCTTATTCTTCCTCTTCCTCCTCTTCTTCCTCTTCTCTCCTCCTCCTCTTCCTCTTCTTCTTCCTCCTCTTCTTCCTCCTCTTCTTCTTCCTCCTCTTCTTCTTCCTCCTCTTCCTCCTCTTCCTCCTCTTCTTCTTCCTCTTCTTCCTCTTCTTCTTCCTCCTGTTTTTCAGGGATGGTGAGCCGGGTCAGGTGGTGACGGAGGAGTTCTCTCTGGAGTGGCCCCAGGTCCTCTCGGGGTCTCACGGTGTGGCCCTCGCCTGGGTGGGGGTCCGCAGTGGGGGGGGCCGCGGACAGAAGAGCCCCAACATGGACCCTCGAAAGCTGGGGTCCATCAGAGTGAAGGATTACCTCTCAGTGGTCGAGTCAGTGACTCATTATACACATTCACTAACTCTCTCCCAGAAGTCATCTGCTCTGCGTCTCTGGAGAAGCTTTGAGAAAACTAATGAGACATCGGCTTCTCCTTGAGATGTGTGTGTGTGTGTGTGTGTGTGTGTGTGTGTGTGTGTGTGTGTGTGTGTGTGTGTGTGTGTGTGTGTGTGTGTGTGTGTGTGTGTGTGTGTGTGTGTGTGTGTGTGTGTGTGTGTGTGTGTGTGTGTGTGTGTGTGTGTGTGTGTGTGTGTGTGTGTGTGTGTGTGTGTGTGTGTGTGTGTGTGTGTGTGTGTGTGTGTGTGTTGTGTGTGATGTGTGATGTGTGTGTGTGTGTGTGTGTGTGTGTGTGTGTGTGTGTGTGTTGTGTGTGTGTGTGTGTGTGTGTGTGTGTGTGTGTGTGTGGTGTGTGTGTG
>NW_011365049.1:0-23094 GCF_000735185.1 Notothenia coriiceps
CGCTGTTATGAAAGTTTCTCTGGTATAAAACGGGTGATGTTAGCATAGCAACCGAAGCTAAACTGACTACTTGCTATTGCTATCCTATTGTGGCATATACCGTTTTCTACTGGCACATTTTACCGGCGTATTTTTATTATGATTCTACTTGTGATAGTCGGACACGACAACCTGTGCAGCCCATGTATTGATTCCATCCGATAGCTGCTATAATACAAAACAAAACGTCTGGCTCTCTCCACAATGATCAATAACAGTGAACGGATGGTCAAAGTAAGGCACAAATAAACAGAATCACACGAAGCCTGGTTAGTGTTGCCTGACTTTATAAAGTGTGTTTATAAGCACTACTGCTTGTAGGCAGGCATGACGAGACTCTTCAGTCGACCCATGTTCAGGGGAGGTGGGTTTAGTTTCCTGCACGCCTCGACGTAAGAGAGACGTAAGCAACGCCGCTATAGCAACGCCGCCTCTTAGCTCCAAAGCTCTTGCCTCTAGACCGACAATTTTTTGGAGCTGGAAGTGAACCGGATTCCGGAGCTAAGAAGCGGCGCCTCTGCGGTGTGAACAGGAAAAACCGGTACTTTTCAGGCTCTAGCTCCGAGCCGGAGCTGAAAACGCGTTGGTGTGAAAGGGGCATAAGAGTCTACTTTTCTGAACAGCAGTAGCCTGAAGGCAGCAATTGAATGGGGAGGATCAAACAGTCACACCTGAAGGCTGTCCTGCACAACCACAATAACATATCTGGGGAACTAGCAGGAGATATATTGGCAGGTTGGCCTTGTCTTAATGAAAGCTGACCTCTAAATGGACTTGCAATCCTCTCGCCACCCCGGAGGAAGTCTATCACCATTAGGATGTCTATAGGCAGGGCACTTTGGGGCCACGTAAGGGGCGGAACATAATATTTTTTTGGCCTAACATGATCTTATCAAATCTTGTCGTAGATCTTGTCTCTCAACTACAACTCCATTCTTGCGTCTCAAGTTGCTAATCGGACTGTAAACAATGAGCAATGCATGGAAAAGGAAGTCTTGGCCCTGATAACCGCTGGCTACTTTGGAACCCCTGAAGTACCACGCAACTTATTTTAACCCAACCAATGTGGCTATTTATTTAAACCAACATAGTTGAAAGAACACGAGTAAAATTCAAAAATATATAATGAAAGACAATTAGATACAATAAATAATCAAACCAGATTTATAACTATATGTTTTATTTAAAGTGGTTTGATGAATGCCTGTGATAAAGCAACCTTATCTGAGCCACTCTTTATAGTTTGTTTATACGGCAACCTAAGTGCTCTGACAGAAATGTAACTATTCTCCGGGGCCTGATTGTGTGGGTATGTCCTATGAGGAACCCGGATAATATGAGTCCTGTCATACATTTGCCAGCTTTCCTTGTGATGGAATGTTTTTTAGTCAGCAATGATTGACTGCCACTCCAGGGGTCATTATTTTCTGGGTGAGTGGCTCCATCTTACAGGAGACAGCGAGTAACTCATGCCCCCAGGACCAGCGCTATAAATCTGTGTGTGTAAGCGAGTGTGTGTCTGGATACGATATATTTGTATGTCTCATGCTCAGTGTGTTGCCTAAAGGCACACTTGAGCTTGCCCCTGCTTGCCTATCAATCAAGTCTTTCACTTTATAACTTTAGAGTTTCACACTTAAGATCAAATGAGTCACCTCTGTCCATAAAATATAAGTTGTTGGTGGAGCCTGAAGAAAAACATAGAAATTCTGAAGCTTGTATGATTACATTTATTGTGAAACATGAGGTCAAATACGTGCTGGATGTATGTCCACAAGTCTAACTGATTGAGTACTCTGACCCCGCAAAATTAATTAAAGATGTGAGGAGCAAAATAGATAAGAAAGCTAAAAGTATGTTAAATGTTGCTGGGGTTTTGAACATAATGTTGACTTTAAATTCAACTTTAATCATTGGATTTAGAATAAGTAAATTGTAAACATGCAATGTATTTGTATGATTCACTTTTATATTTTATTGTCAAATGTGAGCAAATGATCAGAAAAATACTAAAGTGATTGTAGACAAACAAGACATTATTGTTTTATGCGACAGTAAAACATGATCTATGATCAGTTTTGCAGGGGGAGTGGTTGTCTGATTTATTTATTTTTGTCCCTATTAATTTGCAATCAATCAATAATACTGAAATGGATCCAAGGCTGCTTTAAAAACATTCATGCACCTGTTTCATTATTCTCTTTCCTAACCCACAAGCTAGCTTGCAATGGCTGGCTGTTAGCCATCTAGCTAAACATTTAAAACACATTCAAGACCTTTACTTCCCCTAAAGTCAAACTCCAGCAAAGCTAAAGTCAACACTCAGTCACCTCTGGTTTACACACACACACACACACACACACACACACACACACACACACACACACACACACACACACACACACACACACACACACACACACACACACACACACACATTATTATTGTGTATAACTGTCACATGCGTTCCTCAGAACTGACTTTACGGGTTACCAACTGATGTTTTGAGACATGATCAGGCCTGCGGTGAACGCAATGCGGATGAGTCACTCACCCATAATGTGATTTGCCTAAATCAATCAAACCTCAACAACTACAGTCAGTCTTCTTTGACCTTATAAAACTGAATTTAAAGTGAACTGGGTGTTTAAAACATTTCTACATTAGTTTATACCAAAAAACATTTTGAGGAATAAACTACAATTTTCCAGAATAAAAACTAAATAATGAAGACGAAGTCAAAATGTCAAGAATAACTTTGAAGTAACATACAACAGGCATTTTGATAATGTAAGTCAAATCGATAAGAACATGGTTGAATGTAAAAAAAATAGAGTCAGACGTTTTACTGCCTGAACATTTTTGGGGATCGGGGGGCGTCAAAATGTACTTGGCCTTAATATTAGTATGGTCCCGTTGCCTTCCCTCCCTTTTCCCCTTGTTTCAGCCAATCAGCTGTTTTGCTGTTCCCAGAGAATACCCCTGCCATTCAGCTACCTCTTCCTTCCCTGTAATATCACCTCATTACACTCACATGAGCTTCTTCATCTGCTCTACATCCCCTCATTGGATTAGTTTGTATTAAAGTCCTGGTTTTCTGTTCAGCTGGATCCTTCGGTTTGTTCTATGAAGTTTAGTTTTGTCTTGCCTCCATACAAAACATTTTATCGAGTTAGAGAGCTCAAAGAGAAAGAGACAGCGTATGGATGAGAAAGACAATAGTTGGGGTGGACAGAAAGAAACAATGTATTTTAGTTGTTACACAGAGGACAGTGAGATTTCTCATTTGAATGCCATTTTGTTGTTTAAAAGGCCTAAGTGGACATTCTTTGTGAAGACTAAATAGTCTGGATTTAGGTTTGCAAAAGCTTTGCTGTCTTCATTTAGTTCACCCAGTCTTCCAGTGCTCGAAGTTAGAACCTGCAATCACAAGACATCACAAAGTCCACAGAAGGAAGTAACATCCATTTGTGTGACAACAACGTTACCAAAGGAAGTGTCAGCTCAGTCTGCACTTCTGTATTCCAGTACCCTGTTTGCTTCATAAAGATACTATCATATCAAGTGCCTACATTTTTTTGACTAAGGCAGAAAGTAAGGACACACTCTCAATAGCTCGATGAAAACCAGCAACATCTCTCAATGAATGTGAGAAGGCAGCTGAATTCTCGGAATCGAGGAGAAGCATTGTGACCAAAGCTTGTTGTTATTGTTATGATAAAGAAAGACAAAACTAAAAAAAATTGCTTTGCAATGGAAAGCTGATTGGCTTAGTGCGCTCCAGCTGTTTCGGTTTCCTCCCTCACCCACCTCCCCCAGCAAGACGTCTTTCATGCCATTGTAGAAGAGGCATGCTAGAAACACAATGAAACAAGCATGAACCCAAACTACACTTCCCCTGGCACCAGGGTGCATTGTGGGAGCCGATGAAAGGAGATGCTGGGTCAGGGGAAACTGAACTGGGTCCTTCGCACCCACATTTACAGTTGAGAGAGCAAAGACAAATGTCAGCCATATAGAGATAGGTTGGACCTCTGGCTATTTCCTTGTTATTACCAACCTCTTTCCATGTCTTTTACCTTTTCAAGTTAATTATTGCCATTTTACAGTCTGTTGGAATCCAAGTATGTGGAGGTGACATGGGAGAACTTAGGCAAAGTAGCTTAAAATGTCCCTTGTGATGGTTGTACCACCACAGTGATTGTATATATTATAGATTATCATTACCCATGAAAGGGAGGATAAGGACCCACCGTGACACGGGTGTCACATGAACTTTACATGTTCTGGAAAGTTCCTCATACAGCTTTAGCCTTTATTTTATCTCATGAAGTCCCTAAGTGACACACACTGAACAGTCTGGCGGGTCATGGTCCAGGTCATGTGATTTTGTGTTAATAACAACATGTCCAAGATGTCCATGTGCCAGGCTAACACATGTGACATAACGAGCTACATTTCAAAAGCTTTTTTGTTTGTTGCTAAAGGTAAAATTCAAGCCATTTAAGACTTAAAATGCTTACATGACATGTCCTTTATTACATTTAACCTGTTGTGGAAACATGTATTGATCAAATTGATATGAAACAAATGAGATAAATCTCGCTGTGACACTGGTGTCACATCGGGACTTTAACCCTAAACTTTCACAGTAAACCCAAAGGGACATATATGAACAATTAGAAATATGATTATGATCTGCTCAGTTAATTTAGCTGATTCAATTATATTGAGTTGATATGTTCTTGTTCTTCAATTCAAAGAATGTTCCAAACTAATTTAAACCAAAAACTCATCCTCGTTAATGAAGTTATATATAAGAGTTATTTTACCATTAAAGCCCAATGTGACATATATGTTACTTTTCAGATATTTGACACTAGGGGGGGGGTTCTTGTCAGAAATGTGTTCTAGGTGGTCTCTTTAGTCTAAATTATGTTCCCCTTAATTTTCCCAAAAGTAGAAATGGGTCCGGGTTCTTATTTGGAAGATGGTTAATCATAAACTAAATGTGCTTTTTTTAAATAGCTATGCAGTCAAAATGTAATTCCAGAACGTCAATATTATTAAAACATTCAAACGCATTGCATTTTTTAAACAATTACTTAAACAATGATATAAGGTGCCACTTAGTTTTGTCTGTCAAGTGTTCAGTGATTCTTTTTATTAATAAAATATAGAATATTTCCCCCTGAGATTTAGCTGTAGAATAACTATAAAGTATCATAAAATGGAAATACTCAAGTAAAGCGCCTCAAATGTATACATACAGTACTAAGTAAATGTACTTTGTTACATTCCAACACTGCTAACCAGTCAGTTACTCTTTTAAAAAAACAAGATGTGTCTGACATTTGTCTAATTTAGCTAGCCATACAAACACTGCTATGCCCAAGTACCACCAGATTCAGCTAACAGCTGCTTATACAACACTAAAGGCACAGTACCAACCTTAGAGAAAAGCATTTTACAACAACATTGTATCAAAATGTATTTAACTTTCTATGTGATATTCCCCTTCTTCGACTTTAAATCGTATTTAAGGGTGGACGTGAAATGTAGAAAAATGAACAAAAAATGTTAAGTCAAATATTGCAGGCCATAGTTCAATAGAAATGTTCAACTGTTATACTGTTCAACTGTTCAACTGTTAATACATGCGTTTCTGCATCCCATGTAGAAAATCACCTTTTTGCATCTCCCAAATATGAACAGGTCCCTTTACAATTAACTAATCATTTTAAACTCGAAGCCTAGGAGCCAAAAAGTTAAGTTGTCGATTTAAAGCTTTGATTAAACAAACACTCCCAAGCCCACCAGCTACACCATTTACAGCACAGACCATGAGCTCACCCTCGGGGGCTCTAGGTATCAATTAGAGTCTCCACTCTCCACCCACCTGAATCCTTATCTCTTTTTCTCCTGGCCATGACCCCACTATCCATCTCTTGTATCTCCTCAGCCTCCTCTCAGAGAGATCGGATTACAGGGCCATCTGATAATGGTAAACACTGAGGTTAAATGTTGGGTTGGGTCTGTAGGGGGGATGAGACTACAGTAGTTGTCAATGTATTAGTAATGCTATTGCCATTCCTGGTTCTCCTTTTCTTGGAGCCATACTGCTTTAAGCACTAGGACGCACACTCACACTCTTGTTTGAATTTCAAAATAGATTATAGGCTGTTTTGTTTCCCTCTTCTCCAAAATTCAATTTGCAACCGTACCCGCGGTCTGCGCTATGTGTTTAACTCCATCATCTGTTAGGTCATGGTCTGTTCAGCCGTGACATCCAGACCGTTCTGGCCCTGCAATCGAGCCAGCCAATTACAGTAATCCTATTGATCCAAAACACACCTTACCCTGTCCATAACATGTTATCTGCAGGATCGACCACAAACAGAAAGGCAGCCTCTCACTGTATACATCCATGCGGTGAATCGTCTCTCCGAGCAGCGCTTGATTTTTATTAAAGATGACATCTCCCATCCAAATCAAGCACTTACTTGAAGCCCCCGCCCTTCAAACTTCGGAGAGTTGGAGCGAGAAAAAAAAGCCAAACGGCTGCGGAAACGTTGCTGTGGTTATGTACAGCTGTCTATTGCAAAGACACGCTGGATTTATGTTTACACGCTAGCCTGGTTTATCTGAGCAGTCTGAGTGCTGCGTAAACGAGCTGGAATTTTGGTAGATGTTAATCAAAAACACAGAGAGGAGAATGTCAATCAAAGCCTCTAGCTCATCTTGATGTCTTGATGGTCTAGTTTAATTGCCAAATGCTGTATGATTTTATTGTGTATGAAATAGGGTTAACCAACTAATCTGAAAGACTACCACTGAAACTGTACTTTACTAAAGGTTTTCAATTTACTGTAACTGGAATATTCAGTATTTTTAGGCCTACCAATTTCCTGTCCATGAAGTTACCTCATTATGCTAACATTAAGATCAGAATATTACCTCCCCAACCCTAACCCCCTAACAACTAGTCTAGCTCTCTCCAGCTGGGATAACCTCAGCCTTAACCAGTAAACCTAACTTATTAATGCATTATATTGAGTTGGTTTATACAAACGGAATTGTTAAAGACATACAGCCTCACTAGCTACATACGTAGGCCTACCAATGCCAGCATGCTAAGATGCACACAATGCTAAAAATCTGTTTTTTAGCAGTGCAAATGCTCTTAACTATAAGCACTGGAGAAAAATCATTGCTTTTGATGGTATTATGTTAAAAATGCTTACAAAAGATGGCACAAAAAAAGTCATAGAAAACATGAATGTTAGGACAAAATGTGCCAATTCATTTGGTAGAAAGGGATGGATCAATGGCTGACATTGACATCCCCAGAGCATTAGTGCAGATTATCAAAAGTTTGAGGTAAGCTAAGGGCCACTGAAGGTAATGAGAGGCTGGTTTAACACTAATTAGTAAAACCTTTCCATACCAATCTATAGACATTTTTCAGGGCCCTTTAAATTTAAGGTTGAATATGGAATATATAGACATATATTATGGATAAATATATACAGTATATAAAATGTATTTGTGGGTCCGTTTCTTCTGGGAATTTAGTATAGGACTATAATATTGGGATAACCATTAGATCTCAAGTTTAATATTAAAAGGAGGTCCTGTTGAAGGAGCTCTAATAACAGAAAAAAAACTGTTAGTAGCGTAGCTTGTGTGCTGACTGTTAACAGACGAGCACATACCAGTGTGACAGGCCTTTTCCATAAAACTGAAAAAAGAGTCCTGTGATCACCTGCTGCAGAGGGTGGGACTCTCATCCGCTGCTACAAGAGCGCTGAGAGACGGACAGATTGGAAGATGGGGGGCCGGATTCCTCAAACACAATCACACACCTGAGATCAGATCATCACCTGTGAAGATAGACAGACATGCACACGCAGATTAGACCCACTCCCACTAGTGTACTCACAGTAACACACACTACACAGCAGACAAAGTCCATGTGTGTGCAAGGCACTGAAATTAGTGCAATTTGCTATGACATAACCTCAAGGAAGCAGGTAACATGATGCAAAACAAGCCTGTGGTGTTAGCCACTCATTCTTGGGGTTGGTTTCATTATACTGGGATAAATAATACATGTCATGTCAGGAAAGCAGTGACATCACACAACCTTTGTATACCTGTTTATCCAAACTTACTTTCAAGACAACACACACATACACAGGCACAAGAGAGCAAATGGAGTCAGGAGGCAGGCATCCCCAAGGCATTTCTGTGGACAGCTGGGGCTCTTTAGTGGTCAAGGCAGACAGTCAGAATCAGAACAGCATGGAAAGCTGAGGTTCTCATTAACACAGATGAATCAGCCTCTTTTGGATGTGTGTGTGTGGGGGGGGGGAGAGAGGGGGTTGAGAGTGGGCTTGATCTAAAAAGTATTGCTTATGATGTAAACGTTGTGACCCCCTGTACAGTATATGCAAACAGTTCATACAGTTAATTTCTTTCCTGTGTTGTAACCAGGAACCAATAGTACTACTACCTTCACTGTTACAGCTGCCATGCCAGCATTTTTCTCATATGGATTGTAATCACTTGAACATAAACAGCTTGAAACAGATGGGTGAGGGGTTTTTATGTGGCTCTTAAAGGTGAGAGGTCAGTAAAAGAGGGCTGCAGGTGACCACAGATGTGTGTTTGTGTAATCACAGAGGTGTGTTTTTACTGGTAGCAAGGGGTCAAAGGTCAGCAAAGCAACTGCCACACAACACCAACAGTAAACTGCTGGCAATGACAGACTAATGGTGATGTGAAAATAACAACTCAAGAGGAAATTAGCTGCTTTCTAAACTGTCACTTTAAAATGTGTTTGTCTGAATTTCAGCAGGATTAATAATGGATTGATAAACTAAAGGATTTTAAAAGGGGCATATTGTGCCTTTTGGGGTTTTCCCTTACCTGTTATGTGTTATACAGCTTTTTGTGCATGTAAATAGTCTGTAAAGACTAAAACCCCAAGTTCCCCCCCCTTGCATTAAACACTCGATTGGACCCCTGTTTTTGTCCCGAAGCAAAGTGACATCACTATGTAACACTCGCACTTCTGTTGGCTAGCACACCAACACATTGTATGTCATTGGATAAGGGGTGGGGCATCTCTAAGCAGTTGACTAATCACAACCGAGCCGGCCAGCTAACCGATCAGAGCAGACTGGGCTCTGGTTTCAGACAGAGGGTGAAAAGAGGTGCTGCAGCACAGGCAGTATGAAAACAATAAAGAGCTTTTTGAACATTAAAGCATGTTAACATGTCTCAGAAGAGACTATTTGGAACCTGGAAATAAGCATAATGTCTCCTCTTTAATGTGTTTGAAAGGGCACAGCTTAAAGGGTAAAAAGCCATTAAAGTGTACGAAATAACTAGATCAATCTTAATCTATTCCTTAAAGGTGCCATGCAACTTTTGTTGGAAATGCAGGCTTTATTGGAGTTACCTTTAAATCTCTTAATAACATTAAATTGACAATAAAGGGCGGAGTCATTTAGCCAAGGTTTGGAATAAACCTTAAAGCTGCTCTAATCAAATCATTTTTGGATGTGTAAACAAGAGGAAAGTCAGCTACAACTCCTCCTTTAATTTAGTAATTGATGCCTTTGCTTAATGGTCACATAAGGGATCTCTGGCTATGTAAGCCAAAATATTCAAATAAACATCTGTAAGACGTTTTAGGGCTTTCAATTGCATTACATGAACCCTTCTCAGATCATGAATTTATCCATTTAGTTTTCCATTGCTCACATTTTGAGCTTTTCTTTACTGTGGCTTGAAAGTTGAGATTTCAAAGTTTATGGTTGACCTCAGACACAATAACTTAATGAACCTTGTGGTGACATTGTTTTGCCAAATATTTATTTCAACCCTTTAAACTGGATCTTTGTATGTTTTCAAGAGCAAATTAGGAATTAATGGAGCGTTTTTCAAGGCATCCTTGCTTCATAGTGCATGAAAAATGCAAGAACTGGAATGAAAATGGAAGTATATTTGAACAAGGAAATTCGCGAGTTACTGAATAGTTATTATATCCAAAGATAACTGGCCATGGATAATTGGCGGATGAGTGGATTTCTCTTTCTTTAAATTGGCGAAGGAACTTAAGGGGAAGACCCCTCCTCTTCATGTGTCTGTAGGTGTGGACTGAAGCTTAGCTTATTGGATTATCCCCTTTAATTAATGCAGCCTGAGGACTGATGAAAAATAGGCCCCTGTGCCTCGGGTAACCTGAATCCAACTCAGCACACACACCCTGCTCGCCTGACCACCTGAAGCATTGTGGGATGTTGGAACAGTCACCCCCCCACCCCATTCTCCCCTCCACCCTCCTCCATTAAAACTCAAGCTACTGGAGGAAACACCCACTTCCTCAACATTCCTGAAGGATTTTCCATACAGAGAATAGTAAACAAACCTGTGAACAAAGAGTGTGCGGGGTGGGTGGTGTCCCGTGGGGGGTGGAGGGAGGGGCACTCGGACAAGTTAATGTTATTTCCTTCGTGTAGTAAATCAAACTAAAGTGCGAGGGGAGGAGGGAGGAGGAGGGGGATTTATTTTGTGAGTTGGTGGAGGTGTTTACCGTCAGCAGCGATGGTGGCAGGAGTTGGAGAGGGAACAAAGGCCCGTACCACCCTCCTCATCCTCCTCATCCTCCCACTTACCTTCCCAGGCTAAGGCGCTGAGGCCTGGTCCACACTTATACGGGGACTTTAAAAAACGTAGCTTTTCCTATGTGTTTTGGCTTTTCGTCCACAGCCAAAAGGTGCTTTAGATAACTGAAAATGGATCTCTGTAAAGATTTTCAGAAGGTCTTTTTTCTTTATTTTAGTTGAGTTTTAGTCTCGAAACTTCAGATTGTATGTCGATATCAGCTTTGCAAGACGTCCCAAGTTAGGCAAAATGTTGTGCCATGAGCAACAAGGTAAAACTGTGTTGCTTCTAACCCTGCTAAAAAGATGTTGTGTGTGTGGTTGCCCATGGCCTTGACAGTGCTTCAATCATGATGTGGCATTTCCAAATAGAACTATTATTTTTTTCCTATTATGCAAAATGCACTTTTTGATGTCTTTAATACATAAATATGTGTTCCTGGTGTGTCAGGGAACCGACAAAATGTCCTCCTTGCCCACATCTCTCAAAACGGGAGCTGATCCAGATTTGCGTCCGACATGATGTAATATCAGAAATGTGGGCTGGCTTTACACCCTACAGCCCTATCAAAAACGTCGCTGTCAGAAACAATGCGCGATGTGTTTTGGTCGTAATATCGGCCCGTCCAAACAGCGGCGTGCGTTGAAGCTTCAACGCTTCTGCCCATTCACTTTGAATGGGGTGACGTCACGCTTTGCCGAACTGCATTGTGGGGAGCGTAGCTATGCGTTGCTCGCGTTGCTCGCGTCAAAAGTTGAACCATGTTCAACTTTTGAAGCTTCGACGGAAGCGTCAGCCAATCAAATCCCGTTTATTAAAATCTAGCCAATCAAACCCTTGTGTATGCTGCGAGTAGTGAATCACCCGGTGCTGTATGATCAGTCTCTGTTCATCTAACGGGATACAAACCGGAGGAGCCAGGCATGGAGGGAGGTGGCAGAGATAGTGGGTGAAACTGGTAGGTTTTCGCCTGTTTGGGGAGTTTATATCCAGTGTACCCCGTTTAAACATTGAATGGACTGCTAGCAGGCATAGACAGTATATAGCTAGCATGGAATGCTAGCATTTTGCTTTGTATGTCGGGGGCGGGAGATTCATGTGATTGGTTGTTGGTCGCGTTGACTCCCCAAGCTTGAGACACGCCCACCGCCAAGCGTCAACGCGCGCTGCTGTGTGGACGCTCCGTTACAGGGCTGAACTAGAGGGATATGAGGGATGTCTATGCATTATCTGTTTGGTATTTTCAGCAAAACACATCATAGACATGTTTTTTATATATTTTTAAATATCTGAGACCAATAATATATGCCTAAAAATAGCATGATAGGAGATCTTTTATGCTTGTTTGGAGTACGAAGTATGATAAACCCCTCTTTTAATAAACACAGTTGTATATGTGGACGAGGCTAAACACAAAGGCCTGTTTTGCCTTGTGTTATGCCATAACCCAGACCCACAAAACCCACACACTACCTAGCACTGCATGGGAGGAGAGAGGAGTTGGCAGTGGGAGGAAAGGCCTCCTTATCAGCTTTCACCATGGGAACCTCTGTGTTGCTCACTGACTCGTGTCAAAACCTTGGCTTGAACTTGAACGCGAAGGGAGTGTTGGGTGTGTGTGTGTCTGTTTGTGTGTGACTGTGAAAGAAGGAGAGAAAGAGGACAGAATCTGTAGAGGCAGGAAGAGAAATCGTTAACTGACAAGCGCAAACAGCTAGCCAGACAGTTAACCCGAGAGACAGACAGCTAAATGGAAATAAAGACATTTGGCTTAGTCCCAGTGGGAGTGATAGACAGTTTAAAATTGGATCTGTTAAAGGTCACCTATCATGCTATTTTTAGGCAATTGCATATCTCAGATATATAAAAATATATTAAAAACATGTCTATGAAGTGTTTTGCTCAAAATACCAAACAGATCATCCATTCTAGCCATGCCTCATATCCCTCTATTTCACTTCCTATTTCAAAAGAGCTGATTTTGGGTATAAAGCTTTAGAAAAAAAAAAAAATTTTAAAAAGCAGGGGGCTGAGCTCATGCGGGAGATACGACCAGCAGATACTGCGGTGATGAAACGCCATATCATGGATTATCAAGGATTATTTCTGAAACAGTATGGAGCTCAAAGGCTTTCTCTCTTGCCGGTTATACCACAAGGTGAGTTCCTTTTTATTTCCTGCTTCTTCACACACATGCTCTCCAGTACAGGTTAGCTCTGAATTTTAGCGATGCTAATGTATCATGCACCGACCATATTACGTAGGGTGACCAGACGTCCCCGTTTTCCGGGGACAGTCCCCGTTTGTATTGCCCTGTCCCCGGTAGAAACTGTCCCCGGAAATGTCCCCGGTTTTTAATATACGTTTAAAACACAATGCAACGCGAAATAAAACTTTTCATATCAGGAAACACTGGGTAAACAGACTGTGGTCAAGCTAGCTAGCCCCCACTTCGGAAAACACAGTCAAACCAGCCCGCACGTTGTATTGCGGTGCGCGAATATCCTATGCATTACGGTAGAGGCCTGTAAAAACTGCCTACAAAATAAAAGCGTTTACTCGGTCAATAACACATATACCTAAAAAAACACACCAAACATATTCACATACTGGAGCTTAAATTAAGAAATATGTACTATATAATGTGATCAATAATAATTTAAAACATACTACGTATAGCTACCACATTATAACTGAGCGAATGTCAAATGTAAGGATACAGTTACGAAGACATATCTGACATTTTCCACTGGGTGGAATTGGAAGGAAAAAATCAGGACAATCTGATGTAGAGTTTCAAAATAAAATATACTTTTGAAGTCTCATATATGAGCTATCGTCCTTCTGTTTGTATCCAACAGTTAAAATGTTCGAATTACATTGAACCAGAATTGTCCCCCTTTTTTCTTTAACAGTGAAGAAAATTGGATATGTTAATGAGAATTTGACCTCAAAACTCAAAATGTCCCCGGTTTTAATTTTGAAAATCTGGTCACCTCAATATTACGTCCAAAACAGTCGGGCATTGTTTCTGATAACAATGTTTCTGATAGGGCCGTGGGTGTAAAGTCAGCCCACATTTCCGATATTACGTCATATCGGACGCAAATCTGGATCAGCTCCGTTGTAGCCCCGTTTTTAGAGATTTGGGTACCGAGGAAAAGAGAGGGTTTTATTTTCTGACGCTGCGTGAGTTCCCCGACACACCGGGGACACATATTTATGTATAAAATACATCAAAAAATGCATTTTGCATGATAGGTCCCCTTTAACATGTGTTTATGCATGTGTTTGTGTGTGTGCATGTGAAAAAAGGGGAAGGACCTCTAAAGACATTTAGCAATTAACTCAACAGCGCAGGTGAGCTTTTGAATTTTCCAGTATACGTGAGGGGTCATGCTGGCATACAGCTGTTGACTTTTAAAAGCGCTGATTTGTATAGTTGTCAGACGCTTCCTGCTGGCACACACACACAGAACTTTGGCCCGCAGAAAACCTCAGAACTTCTAAAAAAAAGTTGGCTTCCTTCTTTAAAGGTCACTTCACTCAGTGCTGACAGTTTCAGAGGGCATGTGAATTTAACATTCACCTAGAGTCCAGAAACAATAAACCTCCGTTCCAACCTTAGACCTCTGAGCTGCAGAAAATATCTGCTGCGCTTACACACAGGAGGTCCGTTAAACCGTGTTCCAGTTTCATGGGGGCTGGCCCAGGATGTGTGAATAACTCATCTTCTATCCTGCTATCTTGCTAGGGCCCACTAACTGTGAGTCCTGACATGCTGCGTGTTCTGACAACGTCCTTTTTGCTCAATCCCTCTGGCAGAGGCCGGCCTGTTAGCTGTGGATCCTGCCCCGGCTTGCACACAGGAATGTACTATTGAGAAAGCGCTGCACCACAAAAACCTCCCAGCCATTCCAACCCGTAATCAGATCCAGCCTGTCATCCCCCATCCTGTCTCCAATCTCTGTTTCTTTCTTTCTCTCTTTAATCCCTCTCTCTCTCTGTAGATGACATGCACACACACAGAACACAAACACCCACATACAGAACAAGCACTCACACAGAATTGCAGACACCAATTTGTAGACATCTAAGCTTGTGCAAACGATGTTCTAAAGTTGGAGACTTTCCCTAAATGCAAGTAAATGCAGCTCTACAGCAGAGTCCCACACCAGGTCAGGTACCTGCCTAAGAGCAAAACAACATTTATATAAATTCACATGTATGAGCCTGATTGAAGAGACTTTCCATAGCTGGATTTGTGATTCAAGAATAGACCAAGCTTAAACAAGTCAAGCAAATATTGGGTCGGTCCATTTTTGCCTTGAAATAATTGGGATCTAATGGTTTGTTCTGGTACTTTGCTTCTCCCTTTGTGTCTCAAGTTCATCATTTCATTAGGAGGTATTGAAGGATAGACAAGCAAGCCAACTGACTATCTGTTTTATGTTTATGTTTTTTATGTTTTATGTCTTGTCCTTGTATGTTTCTTTGCAAAGCGACCTTGAGGTTATGAAAGGCGCTATATAAATTCAAGTTATTATTATTATTATACTTATTGTAAGTTGCTTTGGATAAAAGCGTCAGCTAAATGCAATGTAATGTAATGTATTATTATCTAGTTTTGTAGCTTTTCGTTGCTAACTGAACAATATGTTTAGTTAATTTTTTTAAACAT
The DNA here is from genome assembly GCF_000735185.1 of Notothenia coriiceps. Taxonomy (NCBI): domain Eukaryota; kingdom Metazoa; phylum Chordata; class Actinopteri; order Perciformes; family Nototheniidae; genus Notothenia; species Notothenia coriiceps. The sequence continues at coordinate 15,395 of NW_011365049.1, forward strand.
ATTTCAACTGAACCATCAACATTTGGCTATTTTGGCTACCATTCCTATTTGGTGGAATATTTTACATAGCAAAACATCCCGATTGTTTCTCCTGTCCGCTGGGGATAGCTCTGTCAACACAGTTTGCTAATGGTCCATCGCACAAATTTGAGTATTGGAATTAAGACAAGCTAGCCAAGATACGTTGTTGTTTAACAAGTTTGTTAGCTTGGTTGCTAACAGAACAATATGCTTAAAGTTTATTAAAATTACTTATTTGTAAACTCAATGTTAGTCTTATTAGTCGTAGTGTTATGAATCTGCAAACCATTCCTGTTTGGTGGAATAATTGACATGGCTAAGTTTCCCCCATTTTTCTCCAGTCTGTTAAGGCCAACTCTGTCAAGACACTTTGCTAATGGTCAATTGAGCAAATTTGAGTGAGTTGTACTCGATGCAAAAGGATAGAGGTATTTTACCATTTCGAGCAAAATTGCACCACTCTAATTGGTGGCTTTAAAAGTCAGTCAAACAAAGAAGAGCTCTTATGAGATAAACACGCATGGGGTTATTACCCTCTCGCATTATTTCAATTTTAAATCAACTCACATCTCAGTCTGGTTCTGACCTTTCTTGAATGTTTCTATTGGTTGTCCCTTGTATGGAGAGTTTTGGTAAGTTGTTTTTGTTCCCAGTTGTAGTTAATCCTCTTGATGCAAGAAGACCTTGTAAAAAAAATTAAGAATTCTTGCTCATTATTTCTTTATCATAGGTAAATATTTCAGTTTACATGCCAAGTTAAAATCTTGTTTGGAGTCTTGGCTAGTTAATACTTACAATGAGTAATCTCTTCCTCCCTCTAACTCCAACCACCAAATCTCCTCATCTCTTTCTTTTCACTGAGGCGGGATGGAGGATATTTCTTTAAGCTCCCTTTTCTCTCTTCTTCTCTCAGGAAACTCTGACTGTCAATAAACTCTCTGGATCCCGCGCCTCCCTGAAAAACCACAGCTTCGATTACACAAAATGAAGCACCACACAACCCTGGGCAACCAAAAGGTGTTTTCAATAATTACTTATATGTGTTTGGCGAATCAGAAACATCTGCGGTGAATTTGACTGAAAGAGCCCCAAAACAATTCTAAAATAGGACTGATGCACGCAGGGCCTGAGACACACACATGCACACATAGAAGGGCTACACTGCGCCATTGTCAGTGTGGGTCTATTTGCGGACTGTTTTTTTAGCTGGCCACAGCTGCGGAAATGAATATCAAATGTGGTTCTGCTCCCATAAATCAAAACCGTTTGCCGTGTTCTGACTTTCTTTCCCCCGTTTAAAGTCAATTCGCAGGGGCAGTGTGCATTACACTTACACCCCACGGCTTAACTCTTTCCTCTGACAGTCACAGAGGTGTGTTCAGGAGCAGGAGGTTAGGAAGAGGCTGGGGGGATATAAAAGCTTGTTGTGAATGTACAGGCATTTAAATGCACATCATGTATTATGGCAAAAGCAAGGCTAACATGGGTTCAGTATGACATGTGTTTGAATTGAAAAGTATGATGAGAAATTACATAAAGTGGAACTGACTGTCTGCCCAGTATGAATAAGAGTTGTCTTTGTTCCTCTAAGAATGTTTGGTCAAAGTTAGGGGTAATACTGTCTTATAGTATACTGAGAAATATATCTTATAATTGGACTGGTCATTGGGTTAAAAAATAGAGTTAGGCTTAGGTGAGGGTAGGGGAAAAGGCAGGGTTGTATGTATGTTCATGTGAGTTTTTACTATCCAATTTAAATAATTCCTATTGAGTCCTAGTCCCATTTAAAGAATGAAAACATGTTGTGGTAACATCAATGCACTACCATTGAATTGCAGCAAAAGCTGGATTTGTCAGTAGTGGCAACTAATACAGGCTCATTTTTCAAGGTTAACTTTTGTGAACATTGATTAGCGACCAATTTCCAGTCAGAGTGGACAGTGGTAACTTTTTAGGGAACGCAGATCCAGATGGTCGATATTGAAGAACTTACTGATTAGCCGTGATGCACCCACTTTTATTAGAAACGGCTCAACAAGGCAGATTGATTTGTCAACTCTAGAAAATAAGAGTAATTTATACAATTACATATTTGAGTTAACTGTGTGTCCTTGTAACTGAGCTAACAAGCTTACTGACTCACAAGCTAGCTTACTGACACTTAGCTAGCTCACGAACTATGACTGCTTTTCGTCACCCTCTTCTACTTTATTTGATGAAATGATGTACAATTCTTAGTTAGAAAAGGCAAGAGGAGGTAAACGACACAATTCTGTAATAATTGCATGAAGCTTGAAACCTATAGTGACAAACAGCACTTGCATTTTAAAGGATGGCTAATGTGTGAGAGGTTAATTGCAAGTTACTGTAGTTCACTAGTTAGCAGCAAAATATAGCAATGATGATATTGGCACTTCATCTGTAGGATATCTGTGAAAACTGGAGAAAAAAAATTGCCAAGAATAAATATTTCCTTCGGAATGACCGGTTGATATCTTACAGAAAATAAATATGTGCTTTTACATGTAACCAACGTTTTCTTAGTTTACCCAGTCATTGTGAAATATTTTAAACTCACTTTACTTTATCTGCATCTACCTGTGGGCGATAATAGTAGGCATTATAATTAGTTAATTCCACTATATGACAGACTTTATGTTTTTGTGGAATTAGTTGTAAGATATCAGCACATAAATATCGGGTAGATCGAAAATCAGAAATCCCTACTCACAAAGCTTTTTTGGATGGGATTGGATTTTTTTTTGTACCAATTTCTGCTGTGACTGCAGCTTTAATGTAATGAGAGACATCATTGGGTTCTACTATGGCAATCATAACATTGTGTCTGTGCACATTTGTGTGTGTGTGTTTCCAGGTGTAGGAGGGTGTATCACTGAAAGCACCGGAGGTCTTGGACTCGGCTTTACTTCTGCCTCTCTGGGATTAGAGGGGATCCAATGCTGTCCAAACCTTATCCTAACCTACCGTCAGGGCCAAACCAACACACACACTCCAGATCAAGCTGTGGGACAATAGACCGGCCCGTCTGTTGGTTTAACAGGTCTGGATGCTTGCTAAAGGCCTGCTCTGATGTCCAAAGGTCCGGGATAGCAAGAGAGGGAGGCATTGCCAAAGGGGAATTTGTGTGTGGTTGTGTGTACATGTGTATGTTCAAGTAGGGCAGAGTGGAGAGGGGTCACATAAGGCTGTGTATGTGAGTGTGTATGTTTGGGACAGTGGAATGTGAGGGAGCAGAGGGGGGACATGCAGCAAGGGACATCCCTTTAATACCAGCCCTAATCTTCACCCTGGGCACTGAGTACGTACACACACACACACACACACACACACACACACACACACACACACACACACACACACACACACACACACACACACACACGCACACACACACGCACACACACACACACGCACAGACACACACTCTCTCATCTGTCTGCNGATCTGTGTAAATATTATTTCCCTGTTGTTAAAAGGACTCGAAAGGACTCGAAACTCAAACGGTAGGACTTGGGACTCGACTTGAGACTTGTCGGTCTTGACTTGGGACTTGACTCGGGACTTGCCTGTCTCTGACTCGGGACTTGACTCGGGACTTGAAGGCAAAGACTTGAGACTAACTTGTGACTTGCAAAACAATGACTTGGTCCCACCTCTGTCAATTACCAGTCTGATATCGTTTTACAAAGATGACAAGAAGAGTGTAGATAGGAGAGAACCACTACAAGTCAGGACACGTAAAACAGTGCAGCCTAGATGAAGGTGTGCTTACCGGTGTTGTCAGGGCTAGCATGAGGGACAAGGTTTATAGTGTCGGTGAGTAGTGATAGCAAGAGTACCGTTAACCTAGAGTAAATTTATTCACATACATTCCCATCAACAAATCCATTTTATGTGTCACATGCGTCACATGAAATCTTTATTAGGCAAGGCAAGTTTATTTATATAGCACTTTTCAACACAAGGCAATTCAAAGTGCTTTACAAAAAATGAAAGACATTAAGAAAATGGCATTTAAAATCAGTCATTAAAAAGAAAAGTTAATAAAATAAACATTAAAAGAAAAAATACATGGATAAAAGTTACAGTGCAGTTTAACATGTGAATAGTTCAATTAAAAGCAGCGACAAAAATGAAAGTCTTCAGCCTGGATTTAAAAGTAGTCAGAGTTGCAGCGGACCTGCAGGTTTAATAGCAAACAAAAATGCTTTACTTGTAGGTATGGATGAAGACAATGAGGAAGATAACGACCCTCATCATCACGAGTTGTCGGCCATCAACGAGCTTCCTGAGCGAGAGCGGTCGGACGACAAAGACAGCACGAGCGCCTACAACACCGGGGGGGAGAGCTGCCGCAGCACGCCATTGGTCAGCACCGAGCAGATCCCCCCTCTCCAGGAAGAGGAAGATGACAGAGGAAGACGACTGATGTCTCCGCCTCCTCTCCTCCCCCTCAGCCGCCTCCCTCCTCTGAACTCCCCCCTCACCCCGCGGCGCCACAGGAGGGAGAGAGACAGAGAGCGACGTCACTCCAACCTCAGCGGATCCTTCTCCCCCAGCACATACAGGAAGATCGAAACAGCCAATGGCAACGTGGCAAACGGCTCAAGCTCCACCCCCTCCACGCCCTCCAAGTTCAGGTACACTTTCAGCTTTGTACAAATATCTTTAAACTTTCTAAACTAGTCCTACAGTATATGTTTTTTTTTTAAATGATAAACTAGTCATTATTGTTTGTTATTTTTGAATAATATGGGATATTTTTTTGGGTTTGTTGCCGTAATCAGGTCTCTGACCAGAGAGGCGGGGTCATCTTCACGAAGAGGCGTGGCTGACGGAGGGCAGGGCTCCAGAGCAGGTACACAATTCATCCTCCTGCAGTTTACTCTGCGCTGTGTCTAAATTCACATACTTCTGTTCTTGCATTAGCTGTTTTGAGTGCACATTACCATGACTTCCCTGGATGGGGTACTCACATAATGAATACCGACTAACCGATAACGCCGTGCGCTGCGTTCAAAGTAAAAATTGTTTAAACTTTGACTTTGTTTACAGCTGCACCTTTCAACACGAAATCAATCAGTATGTTGCGGCACAAGCTAGCAGAGGTCACAATAGAAATGAAACTTAACTGGCTGTATTCACCAAACGGCTCTGCGCCCGACCTCATGGTGCGCAAAGAGCAAATTTCAAATCATGTGAATGCAGCTTAACTAATTTGACTTTTATTTTGTCAATGTTGAGCCAAATTTTCTGTAAACCAGAATTTAAAAAATGTGATATTGATGATATGTTTTGACGGCTAATTCTATTGTTATCAAGCAGGTGGCACTACAGGAGGAGGAAGTGCAGAGTCCAGTCCGTATTTCACCAGGAGACGCCAGAGCCAGCACAAACCTCTGGAGCGCTACCAGAGCTGCATGACGCTCCCCTCCGAGGGCCTGGTGGAGCCTCTGGACCGGGGGAGGGACAGAGCGAGGGTGGAGGAGAGGGGGATGGGGACGGGCAGCAGCGGGCCCGGCAGCCCCAGGAGTGTGAACAGCGCCCCCTGTGGTCTGGAGGACCGATACACTCGCGCCTCGCGGTTAGGACTCGCTCTACCGCTCGGGATGACGCACTCATCGCCGACTGCCTCACCACAGCGCATGGAGTGGAAGGTAAAGGGTGTGATGATGATGATGTTAGCGTTTCATCTTGAGTCGCCTTCCTCCTTTAAAGGATTACTTACTTAACCAGAGTTACATCCCAGGTCAAATGTACGTTAAAAGGTCTTTAGCATTAAAGGTCACCTATTATGCAAAATCCACTTTTTCATGTATTTTAATCAACATGTGTCCCCTCTTCTCCATGTCTCTTCTACATCAACATGTGTCCCCTCTTCTCCATGTCTCTTCTACATCAACATGTGTCCCCTCTTGTAAAGAGATTCTGAAAGTTTCAGGAAAAAAGACTTGCTCACTTTTTGTCCTGATCCCATTATATAAAAACCTGTCTGAAAATGAGCTGATCAGAGGGGTTTATGGGATCCTACAATAGGCGCTTTCACACCGGAGTACTTTTACCCACACTTTTCTCGTTTAGTTCCGATAGTGCCAGGAATTTTGCGTTCACACCAAAAAGAGAACTTTTACCCCCTTTTCAGTGCCTGCTAGAGAGGTGGTATATCCTGGGGAGAAAAAAGTACCAATTTCTATAGGCTGGGCGAATTGCAAACCACGCCCCGTAAAACTCGGAAAAGTTTTTTGAAGCCGCCCTTGTATTTTCTGGCATTAGAATTAGGCGGCTTCAAAAAACTTTTCCGAGTTTTACGGGGCGTGGTTTGCAATTCGCCCAGCCTATAGAAATTGGTACTTNTGAAACACACACACACACACACACACACACACACACACACACACACACACACACACACACACACACACACTGTCTGTGAGTGTGCTGAGGTCTAAAGGTCATTTCCCACGAAGCCCCGCAGCTCCTATGATACGTCATCGTCACTCTGGGCGACAAAGGGGAAATAAAGAGGCCGGGCTTTCCTTCCGACCCCGTCCCCAATACAATGGACACACATACAAACACACACTGTTTGGGGAAGTGCGGAAAAAGCTCTCACATGGGTTTATGCAAACTGTTGTATGCAAATGTATGTTTGGCGCTTTAAGAACTCCACTTCTGTTGATGTTGTGATTGGGGGCTCATAAATACAAATAAGGAAACGTTCCACATGAAAAAGGAAGTAGAACTCAATCTGACAAACAGGTGGCCACAGAAACAGGTCAGAAAGCAGGAGGTGAAGGTTTTGGTTCAGTTCATGTAAAGGTGTCACGTAAAAACAAAAGAGAGCTGGAAGCAAGTTCATCTCTGTGCTGACTGCACTGTCTGATTGACAGGTCATCAGAGAGGAGGTAAAGTGATTGCTCAATTTTTGTAAAGATACCATTGCCAGCAAATTCAGAGAAAATCGCCCAAGATTAGACAAGAACACATGCTTTGCTGCTCTTCATGCTCTTCGGGGTTCCATTGAAATGAATTGGACCTGGCTCTTCCTTATAATAATGCAGATGTGACTCAATCGTTTTTAATTACCAGAATGTCCTGGATTTTTGTATTTCTTAAAGATGCAGAATCATTCACAAAAACTACAAATGCATCCAAAGTGGTTGTTTTCCCTTTTGAAAGAAGATGCTGCCCACTTTAGCTTACGAGACTTAATGTGATCCTCTTGGGATGAGCAGTTTCCACTAATAAGGAGAAAAGAGAGAAAAATACCAATACACAAACAAGCAGATGATTATGAACCAGAGTACTACCTCTTAATAACGGTTAAATTTAAAACACAAAAATAAAAAAGATCATAGAAAACACATGCACAAAAATAGCTCAACACGTGACATTCGCTATAGGATACACACTCATATATACATACAGTACATTTGCCTTTGGGCTGTTATGGAGAACCCGTATCCCCAGGTGTTATCCGCTGCTCAACAACTGCATCTGTGTGTGTGTGTGTGTGTGTGTGTGTGTGTGTGTGTGTGTGTGTGTGTGTGTGTGTGTGTGTGTGCTGTGAAACATGGAAATTGGGTAAGCTCGGGGGTCAATCATCAGTCACAACCTGCCAGCTCGTTGCAGAGCCAAGAAACAAGGCGAGGAAGAGG
>NW_011365049.1:23130-25036 GCF_000735185.1 Notothenia coriiceps
TCTGTGTGTGTGTGTGTGTGTGTGTGTGTGTGTGTGTGTGTGTGGGTGGGTGGGTGTGTGTGCACTGCATGCAAAGAGTGTGACCTGAGAGAGGTAGAAAAANCATACAACAGTTTGCATAAACCCATGTGAGAGCTTTTTCCGCACTTCCCCAAACAGTGTGTGTTTGTATGTGTGTCCATTGTATTGGGGACGGGGTCGGAAGGAAAGCCCGGCCTCTTTATTTCCCCTTTGTCGCCCAGAGTGACGATGACGTATCATAGGAGCTGCGGGGCTTCGTGGGAAATGAGTGTGTGTGTGTGTGTGGGTGGGTGTGTGTGCACTGCATGCAAAGAGTGTGACCTGAGAGAGGTAGAAAAAGAGAGGTGGAGGGATGAAATCAGGTTAGGGGGGTGGACTCACAGGAATCTCATCTCCAGACGAAGGAATATTCTACCATGTCAGCAATTTGTCACAGTGTGTGTATGCAAGAGAAGGGGTGAGGGGATAGATAAATGGATCTGGGCAAGCCCTCTGACATGATTAATGACTAGACATACTGTTAAAGTATCTTTGTGTGTGTGGGGATGCTACCCTCGATCTGTACGCGTCAGGATTATATTAGCGTTAATCGAAGCTCATGAAAATAAACGCTGCTGCTGCTGTGCACAGTAAGCAACATCTACTGTGTATCCACTGTAACTGAGCTTCTTAGCGTGTAGCTATACACAATATATATATACGCTCAGAAAAATTGTGCATGAGAAACAGTGTGTATTTCTATTTTATATTTGCACTGTTCTATCTATGAGCTGCAACGATTAGCCCATTGCTTGATCGAGAAAAAGATAATCGCCAACCATTTGATTTTCATTATTATAATGGAGTTATTGTAGTAGTAGTAGTAGTTTTTAATGCCAACGTCAGATTGTCAGAAAATGCTCGTTTCAGCCTTTTTTTGTTGTCTTTTAGCCTGTTACTATAGTATTGATAATAGCATCCACAAATCTTTACTACGCCTATATTGTATTGCACATATTGGATTTGGTAGCAGGCAGTTACTTGTGTTCCTTCCGGCATTTCCCCTTTGGGTTACTTGTGTTTAACATGAAATACTGATGCGTTTGAGAAGTTAAATCCCAAACCATATGCAGCTCTAATATGTGTATATTCCTGACTCACCATACATCCTAAGCTTACCTTAATTGCATAGAACCAGACCCTGTCATTATGGAACAGATTTAATCTCCAATTCCCTTTTTCCATGGTTAACCTTCTCAATATTTACATGTTGTCTCCATAAATTCCGGCTAATATTGAAATAACACAAACTGCTTCAGTACATTGGTTATGTTTTTCAGAATTCCCTTTAAACATAGACATCAAATGCAATACTCTAACTTTTATTTGTATATTTCGGTTACGTCTCACACTCAACAATCGTTGCTATGTAACTGAAATATACAAATAAAAGTTAGAGTAAACATGTGTTTATTTGTTTTTTATGCACAAACTANTTCCCAACATCACGAAAGTAAGTACATTATCCTTTAACTATGTTGTCAATGCTTATAAACTGTCATATTAGATGTATAGATATATTTTAACTAAACAACATGTTGCACAGGGACATTTTACTAATGACTAGCGAACCGGACATGTCCCGCCGTAACCGTTGCATGTATGTGATGTTTACCTACCGGTAGCGGATTATTATGTACATGTATCGTCAATTTAATGTTGTCATATCTGGCTAAATAACATGCCTGTTTATGACATTACCCAGTTTAAGTAAAGGACTAACATAACTACGAGCTAGAGAGAATCTCGGACAGGACCGGACGGGACCGGACGGGAGCGAGCGGAGCTTCTTTTATTGCCTTTTTTTTCTCCGTCACCGGTGGTGCAGCGACCGTTGTGTTTTAAA
>NW_011365049.1:25104-41323 GCF_000735185.1 Notothenia coriiceps
GTGTGTGTGTGTGTGTGTGTGCGTGTGTGCGTGCGTGCGTGCGTGCGTGCGTGCGTGTGCAGTACATGTATATGTGAAGCTATTTGCCTCTATCTCCCTCACTTCATCTCAAAAACAGTTTTTTTTATAACTGTCAAACCTACATTATCTTGTCCCTGCAGGCAAATGTAAAATATATTTAGTCTAATGTACAGTATATATGTGTGTGTGTACGTGTGAATGAGTGTGTGTCACAGCAGTATCTTACATCGTAGAATAGGCTTAAGCAGACGTGTCCTAAAGGTCATTCAAGACAAATAGTGTATTTACCATCTCTCACTGTCAGATTCTTGTCTCAAAAGATTGTCAAAAGTGGAAAGCAAGCTCACAGAACATGTACACACGCAGTAAATGAAGAGCCCCTCCCCCCCTCTCTGCATCCCACATCTGGGAGTGGAGAGTATTGATTTCTGGTCAGGCATTAATCTTATGAGGTAGAGGGGGAGATTATGTCTATTCATTCACTGGGCTGCATAATACATGTACATCTTTGAGTTTCAGTTCCCTGTTTGCTGAAATAGACACTTAGCTGTTAGCTGTATTCTGTGGTTTCTCACATAGATGCAAATAAAAAGTGGAAGACGTTATCAAAGCTGTTTCTATAAAGAAATGCATATTTGGTTCAAATATTAATAGCAAAAAGTAGCAAGTAATTTTTCTGTTGACTGCGATTAATCATGATGAGTTGTGTGCACTGAGAAAGAAATTAAGATATGCCCTTACCAACTTATTAAAGCAAAGGTGGGTTGTTTTATCAGCAAAATAATACAAATAAATACCTCCCGAAAAACACAAGATATGCAGTGCTTTACAACAAGGCAAATGGACATGGAATTAATATAAAAACAGCGATAAAATACCAAATTAGTAGAAAATAAGATGGAAACACACTTTATAATACAAGTTAAATTAGGATAGACAATTAATACAAATAAAATGTAGAAGGACACAATAGAATGTAAAGCATAAGATACAAAAAGTAATACTAAAAAATGTTAAATAAATAATGAAATCAGTATTAAAAATGCAGCATCCACATATGTACCGGTAAAATCTACCGCTGAATCAAGGGTCTTCAATCTTTCTTTGTTGACTTGAGTTGGGTTCGGTTGAGAGAGCCAATGCAGTGAGGAAATTCAAGGAAAAACATCTAACCCAAGCCAGTGGTACACATCGATAGCAGCATTGATTATTTATTTTTCTACATACAGTGCAGTCACATCCCCTTTTCTCTTCTCCACCTAAAGTGGCTTCAGGGTTGCTGGTTATCTGGTCCAGGCCGGCTGGAGGCATTTTCCGGTTGACATCCAATCATGATGAGTGTTTTAGAAACTGACAAGCTGAAGCGCATAGTATACTTCTGTTTGCAGAGGCCAAGCAAAGCTAATACTGTAACTGCATATGAGGGAAGTGTGAACTCAATACTTACAAAACTAAAACAGGCCATATACTGTAAAAAGCTGACGGGACAACATTTCCTAAATAATACTTTTGTTTTCACATCAATTTCAAAGGAAACCTTGAGTAATAACAACCACTTACTGTATCATCCTCTGAAGCTCCAACAGGCCTGAGAGCTGCAGTGACTGAACTTCATCTCACCCTCTTCCTGCCTCACATACATGTTTCATATTTGATCTGCATTGGCTTCTGCCTCACCCGCCCTCACTCCCCTCTGTTAAAATGCTATATAAGAGGCTTGGGGCCAGGAAAAACATGCTTCATTTTTTATTTTTCAGTGGAACTTAATGGTGTGTGTATGCAGAGAGTGTGTGTTTGCCCACATGTTTGAGGTCTCTGCTGTGTGTGTATCTCACTGACGGTGAATCAGCACAGGAGCTTCAGCCATGTGGAAACAGCACACATCTTTTATTTAGCATGAACCGTGTGTGTGTGTGTGTGTGTGTGTGTGTGTGTGTGTGTGTGTGTGTGTGTGTGTGTGTGTGTGTGTGTGTGTGTGTGTGTGTGTGTGTGTGTGTGATGTGGGGATACGTTTCCTTCTCACCTGTCTAAGATTACATTCTTCTGAAGATGTTGGCTCAACAAAGACACTTAACGCTGGCCCGTACCAGCACTTCCACATTTTCCACCTGCACACCGAGAGATTAAATCAGATGGCACATATTTATTTACATTTTCACAGGTACGTGACAGTATTAGCTCAACCAACATACAACTATTTTTAGGAAAAGAGAGGTATTCAAAAGACTAAAGACATAACAAATATGCCTATATACAGATACATATGTAATGTATAATACACAAATATAAAATGGACACTAATATATTAAACAAAATACTTCATATTTAAAAAAAGCATGAAATTATATAATAAATTATTTTTGAAAAAGTAAAAAAATACAAATTACATTAAAATACATAAATTAGGATATATTTGTTTGTATTCACCCTGTTAATTATTTCACTAGGAATGATTGTACAAATTAATGTAGAAACATTCTTGTTGACAGCACAATATCTGATGATATAGATAACACACAAATTCCATTTCAGCCTTTTTGATACAAAGCAATGGCTAACTTTATATTTTCACTCTTCACCTCCTGTATTATTTTTCCTATATTTTCTTTAAAAAAAAAAAGATTCCATAATCAAAACAGCTGAGGATTTAATGTACTGTTGATCATTAAATCGTTTAATTTGTTAAATGTTTCAGCATTGATAGAATCTACCTCTAAAGGTGAATATCACTTCTGAAGTCTGATGCAGGAGCTTTTGACCCTGGTGGACAATGAATACATAAAGCCCTCTGTAGTTAGGGCATTCATCCCATGTGACTCTGCAAGGATCTATTGTTTGTGACACATAATCTCAAGCACATACACACCCTGATCTCTTTTAACAAATGTTTTATTCATGCGTGACTGTGTGTGTGTAAGAGGTGTGGCTCTTCAGTCTTTCCACTCAACAACAGGCTCTGGAGTCAGAAACAATTATCCTCAAATATTTGTTTTCCTTTGAGACATGAAAGTATATTTGCTTTGCATTTCTCTCTCTTGGATATCTGAAATATACAAATATATATTTGACCATTTATATAGCCAAGTGATTACGTGACAAAGTCTAAGAATAATATACCTTTGGGATCCTGAAACCAAATTAAAGGTTTATCCATTTTTTGGAAAGCCACATTTTCATGCAACAACAATTTTTATTAAGATATTAACTGTCGAGCATTTCCTGATAATCTCCATCCTATCTGCATCCTATCTGCCACCTGTAACACCCATCATGGTTATTGATCATAGCTAATTGTTTCCCCATATGCATCCTAATCCTAGTCTAGTGTTTTTAGTCAGCTTGCCAGGATAAATAAGACTTTAAAGCACCGATGTCTGGACCAGAGATGCTCCATCTGCTCTTCCAGTTTGTTCTCTTGATGCCGAGAGCAGCCTGCAGGACAGATAAAGCTATCAGCTCTGAGGCACACAGAGGACCTCAGCGGCCATTTCACAAGAGCAGAGCACTTAACCCATCGACCTTTGCTGCTATATATCACCTTAGACACTCACACACAGCCTTTCCTATAAAGTGTCCCCAGTTTCAATGCAGAGCTATATCTGTCCACTTTGCACTTTCCATCTCTCCCTGTGTGTCTCTCTCAGGTCAGAGAGTTCTTGCCTGATTGCTTCATACTAAGAAAGAGCCATCATTGAGTCCGCCTTGATCAATACGGACATGCAGGAGACTAGAAAAGCCCATGTGTGGTCCATTTTAAGTAGCATGTATTTGCTTTTTTGAAGAAGTAGCCTTTAATTTAATCTCCTGAACACAGAGAGTAATATTTTGTTCTAATATTCACCTAAAAAAAGATGATTGCACACTTGCATGCAATTATTTCTTAGCTCAAGAACAATATAAGACCACCTGCAAGGCTTTCCTGTTATGTATATTGAAAAATACAGTTTATACTACAAAGCTTTGGACTGTCAGAACGAGATGCTTCAACTAAACAGAACGTGGAGGTCCGGTTTAGTTTTTTTCAGGAGGAAAGTCTGCACACGATCTATCTGTTCTCTGCAGCAGACAGCTAGATAGTTAGTGTTACAGTTCCTCTATCCAGCTACATGCTAGATAAGTTGGATCCACTGCTTTACTTCCCTAAACCAGAGATGATACATCATCAAAAATACAAAAAGCTCAGATCATCTGAAATATTCCACAAGCAGCATGCTGGGGTGCAAAAATTAAGCCTTATATAACGGGGATTTTATTGGATAATATTAGTACTAAACACTGACATTATGTCAAGATGCAGATGCATTACATTACATTGCATTTAGCTGACGCTTTTATCCAAAGCGACTTATAATAAGTGCGTTCGACCAACAAGATACAAACTTGAATAAAAAAGTCATATAAGTACATCAGGTTTCATAGGGCCAAAACATTTCAAGTGCTACTCAACTGGTTTTAGATAAGCCAGTCCTTTATTAGTATATAAGTGCTTTGTCTAGTAATTCTATCGCTCAAAGTGGAGTCGAAAGAGATGTGTTTTCAGTCCGCGCCGAAAGATGTGAAAGATTTCTGCTGTCCTGATTTCAATGGCGAGCTCATTCCACCATTTTGGAGCCAGGATAGCAAACCAACGTGTTTTTGCTGATGGGAACTTGGGTCCCCCTCGCAGTGCGGGTGCAGCGAGCCGTTTGGCTGATGCAGAGCGGAGTGCACGTGCTGGGGTGTACGGTTTAACCATGTCCTGGATGTAGGAAGTGCCAGATCCATTCACAGCATGGTACGCTAGTAACATTGTCTTGAAGTGGATTCTAGCAGTTACTGGAAGCCAGTGAATTGTTTAAATCAAAGTTAACCCTAAGAAGCAGATGGTTCAGTTTTAAGACTGTTACAGTTAATCCCTGAGATTTAAGTTGTGGTTCATCTAAAGTTACCGTTGCTTAGTGTTGGGCAGTAGCAATGGCAAGGCTCCTAGTTTAACAACAGTAGCTACTTTTTAAATCAAGTTTCATTTCCAGTAGCGAGCAATTTGTTTCGCTGCTTAGCGGGACAGGTCGATCAAATGCAATAGCTTAGACATTCTAACAGTAACCACTAACAGTAATAAATGGTGAAATGTTGTAAATGTGCAAATAGCTCCACATCCAGTATGTGCATGCTTTGCCGATTTAAAGGCACTTCAGATGCATTTTTTTTTACTTTTCTGAAATGTTGGTCTAGTGTCGACTATGTCTTTAGGAATAAAAGGAAATTAATCGTAATAGTGAAAAGTAAAATCCTTCAGAATACTGAAATGTGTTTGTGTCTTGTAACTCTGGCACAACAATTTCCTTCGGGATAAATAAAGTCTTATCTAAGTGCTGCTGAAGTCGATATTTCTGGCTTGAATTTAGAGAATAAACTCATTTTGAGAATGGCCTTTAAAGATATGTATTTTAAAATGTCATGCATTTTGTAACACGCAACAGGTAAATAGAGTTAAAATGTTTCGTATGTTCAAATACGCAATGCAGGCATAATCTAAAATAAACTTTTCGTGAATTTAGTGTTTAGTGTAATTTAGTGTTATTTCGTGTCCCATCCACTATTAAATGCACCCCTTTGCCACAAGGACAGAATAAGAGTGATAAAGTGCATCAAAGGTTGGTTCATATGTCTAACATTTGTATCGAGGTATTGTGGCTTAACAAAGTTTTAACGAAGGCTTATTTCCCGTCAGCTATTTCACAGTCAAACTTGTGTGCATGGTCAAATAAATTCCAGATTGCACCTTTAAACTCCATTCAGTGAAAATGACTGCTTTGCCCGCACTGTGCTGTCAGGCTTCAAACATTTCCCCTGCAAGCATGTTCTTTGCATGCACCTTAATGTGTTTAAGCCCTGAGTCTGGGCAACATGTGCAGGCGAGTGCACACACACACACACACACACACACACACACACACACACACTGTGTAAACACTGTGTAAACAGATTTAGGTCCCCACAAAGATGGTAATGCTAGTACACACACACACACACACACACACACACACACACACACACACACACACACACACACACACACACACACACACACACGTAACCCCCCATCCCATTTTACCTTATTAATAAAACGCAGCTTCCTTCGCTCTACTCTCCAACCCTTCCTTGCAACCTCCGCTGAATAGCCACATTCATAGCCGTCTGCGGCGAAACATAAAACACTATTAATAAAACAGCAAGGGCCTGCTGAGTGACACCTGCCTGGCCCTGCCAACGTACATGTACTGTAAGCTCGCTCCAGCAACAAGTGTTATCATAGTCAGCCCTGAGGAAGGTGTCATAAAATCTGTTAGAGTTAAAACATATAGGAAAAATAAAGGTCCTGGAAGGTAATGTGTGTGGCTGGGAGGGGGTGGTTGCACAGCAGCTTTAGAGCATGGCTGGATGGCAGAGCAACAGTAGTTTCTACAGGTGTGAGTGGGCTACAGGTTATAAACCGAGAGCAAGTCATTGACTAGCAACTGACAAGTACATTTCTAGTCTTTTAAAGGCAAGGCAAGGTTATTTATACAGCACCTTTCAACTAACGAAAAACATTAAGAGCATCAAGAAATAGTGTAGCGGAAAACACATTTTAAAATGGCATTTCAAAACAATCATTAAAAGTGAATAAAATAATCATAAAACAAGCTCATATAGAATAACACAGGTAAATACATGAATAAAAGTTAGAGTGCAGTGTAAGATGTGAATAGCATTCAAGTTCAAAGTCAGGCCACCAGAGATCTCATACATACGTTATTTCTGAGGAGAAGTACATATTCATTCATTTTTATTTAAGTAATTCTCTCTAAATATCTATAATTTGAGACATAGTATTGTTCATAGAGTGTAATGATGAGGAAAATAAAATGTATGTTATAATGGCAGAAATAATTGAAAACATTTTTCCTGGAGTCTAACCTTGAATAATACAGGTGTCACATGTTACCTTAGAAAGTACAGTGCTGATAGGAAACCTTGAGGATTACAAAGGATTATATTTGAGAACCTACAATATTATCAGATAGAGATATTTTCTTGTGTGACTGAAAGTATTTAAAATAATTAATTAATAATAAATAAATACATTATAATGGAAATCTATTTTACTTGTAAGAAAACTGATGTCTATACATTTTAATTTATTTGTAATTTAAGTAGTTAATAAGGTAATGTTCCTTTAAATTTCATGGTCATAGTCATTCTTCACAGAAAAATACAACTACATTACATACCATTGTGAATATTGTGTCAGTTTTAAGACCATTTCACCAGTGACAGTAAATTATGGTAATTTTGAATTAGCAATGACAGCACGTTCAAAAGTGAAATAGCTTCACAAAATATGGCATGGGTTGGAGGTCAGAGGTCACGTTCAAGTTGGAGTCAGCGTACATGATTTTTTTTTTGTTGGCCTCACCATCAGTACTGAGTCCGATAGATGGAAAGGTCCCCTTAGTCAGACAAAAAACAGTTTTTTTACAGGATTTCTCATGTTGAAAAAATCTAGTATTACCACACTTATTTGGGTTGAAAAAGTTTTTTGTTTTTTTTTCTTTCTACCTGCTTATGATATTTTCACATACTACACTCCGTGCCATCCATCAGACCTCTTCTATCATTCAAATACAGGGGATATGGTTGAGCTTCTCTCCGCAGATCACAGACTCCGGTGTATCACGCAGCCTGAGCAGCACTACACGGCACCTGTAAGTCCACTTGCCTCTCTGGCTGTAACCACAGGCAGACACGGGGGGGCTGCAGAGTTTTCCCAGGCTCAGCCAAGATGAGTATAAAGGCAGCTTTGTTCGCCCTCGGCCTGCATCTCCTGCTCCATCTCTTTGAACTGGGCGGTCATGTCAGCAGCTCCCAGCCACCATACCACCCTTCATGTGCCCACGGGGAGCGATAGGCTGGGCGCCGACAGATCCACACAACACCCAGGACTAATGCACGCACACACACACACTTTGGTCTACCCTACATGAGACGCTTATACAGGAGTGTACAAAAAACATTATGCTGAGAAGGGGGGGGGAGGCATATGGGTCCTTGACTGTATTTTTGTATTCAGCATGAATTCAGTTATAGTATAACTGAGGTCAGAGGTCAGGATCCGAAATGTTTCACTCTTTTCTAGTTATGTACATTTCAGCAAATGTTGTGTGCTTGTACTGAAAAATGTCTTTCTACATTATATTTTATGTTGTTTGTTAACACCACATGGTTGATGCCACATATCAACCACACAGGGAAAGGCGCTGGGCCGTAGACGTAGTAGGATGTCTTGCATATTTTAGTTTACGTATTTTTAAAACATTTTATTTCTATTTTAGTGTTACAGTAGCACCTTTAAATCCAAGATAAAAGATGTTCCCTTTGAAACATTGTCCCCTGTGCAACAAACAATACAAAATATGGAATTATTTATTAATTATTTTTGTCAAAGCTACAGGATAGCTGCAGAGGGGCTTGAAGAGTGGCATGCAGCAGACCCCTGAGATCTATCAGAGTATAAGTTATTTGCAATAATTACCCAATTAAACGTCCATTTTCCTGTCTCATGAACCTCATTGCTCGATAATCCTGGCTAATAATCAGACTGGCAAATTGACAAACATCATTATACAGAAAGGTATGCTGTGATTTCTAACAAAAAAAACACTGTGTTTTGTTTCCCACCTGTTTGTCTGTCCTGCCCTTATTAGTTTACTGACCTCCTGTACACCTGCACTTTCTCCCCTTATTATTTTAGTTAGTTAGTTTTGGTTGGATCCATATATACTTTAATGCATGTTCTGTTTGCCTTCTCCTGCCTTGCCTTGATTACCTTAAATGTTCTGTTACTGTAAGTCTTCCCATCTCCTGGATTTAGGTCCACCCTGCTTTGCTACCAGTAAAAATAAATAAACAGTACAGTACATTCAATCATAAAAACAAGAATGAAATATGTTCAGCCACCCCAAGCCTCTTTGCCTCAAGTACAACACAAGTAAACGCATATGCACCGCTTCCCTCACATACGGACTAAACACACAAACACACTAATCAGACATCCTTCACTACTTTTCGAGGCGCGGTGACGGTAAGCCGGCCAAAGAGGTCGAGTACAAAATCACACTGGCACAAGATCTGACGGACTTCCTCTATCAAAGGTCATCTTTCTGTTATACCATCCATATCTGACTCTCACTGTGATCGTTACGGAATGAGCAAACGGACACAATGGACGCATTATAAATCATTGAGTCCATATTAAGTATTTGGAGGACTGATGAAACGCACCTGGCTTAAACCAAAATGAGGATTTTGATGTTTGTCGTAGCAACAAAGAAGCAAAAAACAACAAATCATGTTGACCGGAGGAAAGCACATGCATGTGTTTATATTGGTGTATTTTGTAGCAGAAGCAGATGTCTTAAATAATTCAAATTTAGAGACTCTCTGCACATGCAAACTGTTCATGGGAAAAGATAGTCAGAGAGACAACTGTGAGAGCTAGGTAAGAACATATGGGTTCTTACAACATTTAAAAACTCTTCTCTCTCTTTCTGTGAGGAGTCCAGGTCAGTCAAGCCAAGAATGCTCCTTGGCTCTGACTCTCAGGAAGGACCCTTTTAGGGATCCTGGCCCTCCATCAGGTCACACACTCTTCCTCTTCCAGAGGTCTCAACACACACATAAATCAAAAACTCCCAACGCTCCCCCCATTATTTGTGACATCTATCTGGATGGGCAGGCGCTTGTAGAGGATGTGGTCGTTCACCAGCCCCCGCCAGGGACAATAATCCCGGGCCATGGGGAGAGGCGTGGAGGCTGGGATACAAACTAAACCTCTGGCTGGGGTGATATTACTCCCCATGCTATTTTTTCCTTTGACAAATGAAAGCCAGGTTTATGCTAGCCATAGTGTCCCTGCATGAGATTGTGCTAGCCAAAAGTGGCTTTATTATCAAGCAAAGAACGAAGCTATGGCAACTGTGGCAGCACTGTTCACACACTTCCAAATATTGGTAATAAGGCGCCCGACTTTTTAGAAAATGACAGCCAGAAATAGCTAATCGATAAAATCACTGACATTAAAAGGCGCTATAAACATATGTTTTTTAACTCCTAGCTCAACCCATGATGCTTTGCACAAGTGTCAACCAGGCTTTAACCTGTGACGTTATAGGAAGTTGCAAGTTAAGGAGTTTCAAGTCCAACTTTTCTGGAAGTTTGCAATAGTTTGTTGCAAAGTTTGAAGTACAAGTTTCCTGGATATAAAACAAGGGTATTAGTATGTGCACATGCACCCACATATGAGGGGCCGTACAGGTCGTAATTCATACTGGTCTTCTCACGCACATACATTCTCCTTTTACATACATACATTGTTCCTCTCACACACATACATTCTCCTTTTACATACATTTTCACTCCCACACACATATATATTTACACTCACACATTCATACATTTTGCTCTCATATTATCATATTTCAATGCACACATTCATATATTGTCACTAAAATATTTATACATTTTTCACTCATACAAATGTTGCTCTCATATTCATATATTTTAACGCTCATATGTATACATTTTGCTCTCATGCACATTCTTTCAATGTTTACATTTAATATTATAAATAATATATGCATGTCTGAAGACACTATATGTATGCAAGAGAAGAATGTATGTATGTATGAAGACAATGTATGTATGTATGAAGACAATATATTTATGCAAGAGAAGAATGCATGTATGTGTGAGAGAAAGTATAGTGGAAACGGAAGGAGTATGGTTGAAACGGAAGGCAGGTCATTATCGCACTGTGATTGGCTCAGAAGGTCGAGCGGGGCGGGCTCATGTTCAGAACTTCGGATTCAAATCAACATGATGGAGGGAGATGAATCCGTGTATCTTCGGACCATTTGTTTTTCTTTATTAAAAAAGTAAACGGAAGAGCGTCTGAGAGGCGTTTTTGCCTCTTTGCTTTTTACCTTACTAAATGGTCTAATGGTCATTGGGGCGAGGGGGGAGGGGCCGCGAAACTCGCCGAAGTGATTTCAAAACAAAAAGCACTCGTTTGCTTGGAACGGTGATATTATAAACAAGGGGAAACTAGGGGAATTTAGCGATCACAACGAAAACGGCCAAGACACACATTGAGCCCAGAACATGAATGTTGTTAAGGGCTGTAAATATAATAAGCCTGTGTCTAAAATGGACAACATTGTTAGGAGATTTAAACTATACAGCGGTTCTGCACTGCGGTCACCTCAGCCGTCTCTCAAGTTTTTTTTTCAAATCAGCAGCTCTTTTTTCCCCTGCTATAGTTGATGATCGATACACATATTTGTTACCACAAGTTCTTAATAAAATGACACTGTTGGACTCGGTACTAGTTTGACTGCTACCAAAAATAAAATGAATTACTTTTACTGTGTACTTTATGAGTAATCCTCTGTCAAATTCCCCTCCATAGTAGCCTACATAATGCATGTTTTCTGCTATCTTTGATGAATGATAAAAAGACAATTTTACCATTAGTTCTTAATGATATTGACTGCGGTCAACTCAGCCGTCTCTCGCATTTGTTTGGTCAAATGAGCAGCGCTTCATTTTTGAGTGCGCGTATTAATAGCGTTACGGTAATCGCAGAGAAGCGGCGCTCCTGGTCGCCTGTGAGTCGAGCTCATTCTTGGTAGCGACAGCCAATCACGTTCACGTCTGCTACCAAGATTCTACCAATAATTGAGAGCTCTGGCCAATCAGCGGCCGTATTGCTACCAAGAATTGCTTCCGCAGCAACCAAGAATTGACCAATCAGCGTCTCCGTAGGCGGGGCTACTCTGCGGACGCCGCGAGCGAGAGATTCACTTTTTCCCAACATCACGAAAGTAAGTACATTATCCTTTAACTATGTTGTCAATGCTTATAAACTGTCATATTAGATGTATAGATATATTTTAACTAAACAACATGTTGCACAGGGACATTTTACTAATGACTAGCGAACCGGTCATGTCCCAACAACTGTAGAAAAGTTATAGTTAGACCGTTTCCTCACTCAGAACTGCAAATTACTATATAACAAAGAAACGATACAGACACAAAGTTTCTGAGGGGTGAAGACACACCCCTCCGACATCGTTTCCCCCCGACTTAACTCTTGCATAAATCAACACTGTAGAAAATCTTATAGGACGCTTCACGTAAACTGCATATCTAATGATCAAACGAACAGAACACAAAAGTTTCTTGAGAGGATAAGTACACCGACTACCCGGATTTCTAACGCTTCATCGATAAGGATCACTTGCACATTAAGAGACTCATTGAAACATACAAACACGGAGAGTTTCTTGTCGAAAACTGAAATGCGAGGCCAGACTTAGTGACCCTATAACAACAACGGCAGTGAGTTTTACACCAAAAACGAGGACAGTCGGCATATTTAGAGCGGCTGTCTAGACTATATATATTAGTAAAACCATCATGATGTATATCTACTGTTGTCTAAGTACTAATAATCGTAAAAGAGAGAACTATATACAAGTAAGCGTAGTATTTGCATACACAGATAAACTGACACGACACGCAATGATGGAGAGGAAGATAGGTCGTCCGGCCACAATCAGAAGGACACGAGACCAAGTCTTCCTCCTCGTCTTTAGTCGAAGGACAAACTGACGTATCGCACTTCCCGCGCGTAGTGAGGGTCCGTCTGCTGGTGGACAGTATCGGACGCGTCTGGACACAGACAGCCACTTGTGTGAGTTTTGTGAGTTTGTGTGAGTTTGTGTGTGTGTGTGTGTGAGTCGTGTGTGGTGTCGTTGTTGTGTTGTGCCTGTGTGTGTAGTGTGTGTGTAAGTGTGAGTAGTAAGATGGTAGAATCTGAGTTGTGCTGTGGTGTGTACTTGTCATGTGTGTGTTTGGTACTCTCAAGACGTGGTGTTGTTGTGTGTCATGCTAGTAACGTTCGGTGAGATTTCTGTTAGGGGTAGTGTGTCCTGTACGTCGTGTCTCTTCGAGTTACTCTGCGCGTATGTTTTGTAGAATAGTCCCTCATTAGCTTCCACTAATAAATCGCTAGACTTACGAAATGATGACACGAACAACGATAATTAATTCGTTTTAACACCTTAGTCAGGGTCGTCACCGTGTCAACATGGAGTTCGCACTGAAAGCGCAGAATGTATATACAGAATGTCGACAAATATCACGACGATACAACTACTACGTAAATACACAGTCCGGCGGATTCGATCTACTATTAGTGTTGTTCCGAATTTAGTGGGGGGCTCCCAGTGGCTCAAACCTAAGACCCCCAGCACGGAAACACCCTACTGACACCACCGATAACATTGCATCACGCAGTTAAAGTGATCCCAGGTAAAGCTACGTTCCGTATTTTTCATAATACTGCTTCGCCACTCCCAAACCACTGTCTATCCCTTCTCTTTCCAAACATGACCCGGTGTAAGATATGTCGCTCACACTGTTAGAGGCTCCTCATCTCTGAGTCTCTGCCTCGGTATAGGAGAGTATTTATAGGATGTGTGATAGTGGAGGGATTTACAGTCCTCGGCTACGTATGCTTATGTTTACTACTTCTTCTACTTGATATTTTTTTCATGATTACGGTCTCTAACACGTAAATTTACATTAGTTAGTTAGTGCTTTACGATATTGTCTCCTGGATATAAAACATACTTTTCTGAGCTAGGAGTAGGACTTGATAAAACTTCTTTGAAAATTATTACAGGAAGAGTTAATATCTACATAATTTCATGGAATATTACCCTTTGTCCGGACCCGGATGGAGTTCATGTTCATAAAGGTATTTATTCCCAAATATTGACGTAACATGTTGACGTAAAATTGAAGGGTGACAGGGGGGCCCCTGAAAGTAACAAATGTCACCTCAAAACCTAAATTTCTTACCATTTTATTTTGTCCAAGCGCCAATGTCAGTTCCCGTTTTAAACAAACGGGAACAAATAAACATATAAGTCGACATTTCGAGCGAATTTCCTGATTTACGGTGAAAATTTTGTGGCAACACCGACGCACTGCCTCTTTTTTCTGTTATTTTCCTTCGAGCGAGCGAGGGGCAGCCCCAGGGCAGGCTAATAAGAGAGAATCGAGCATCAATACAATCAGGATTTGAATAGACCCAACAAGTATTTGTCGTACAAATACAATCGGTCGTATACAGTTGTACACTGCCCCTTGTACATGTAATTTTAGGCGATGGCCCATTGTTAGTGGTAATGACCTTTCCAATCNATTTTTAGCCATAAGTTCTTAATAAAATTGGTACTGTTGGACTCAGTACTTGTTAAACAACTACCACAAATACAATGAAGTACTTTTACTGTGTACTTTTTGAGTAATCCTTTGTCAAACTCCACCCAGTACAATAATGCATGTTTTCTGCCATCTTCGATGAGAGATAAAAGGATTTTTTGTACTCATGGCCCATGGGTGGAGTTTGACAAAGGATTACTCAAAAAGTACACAGTAAAAGTACTTGATTGTACTTGTGGTAGTATTGCAAGTAGTACCGAGTCCAACAGTGTCACTTTTATTGAGAACTTGTGGTAAAAAAAAATATTTGTATCGATCATCAAATATAGCAGGGGGAAAAAGAGCTGCGGATTTGAAAAAAAACTCGAGACGGCTGAGGTGACCGCAGTGTAGAATCGCTGTTTAGTTTAAATCTCCTAACAATGTTGTCCATTTCAGAGATAGACTTATTATATTTACAGCCCTTAATAACTTCATTTTCTGGGCTCAATATGCTATCTCTGAAATGGACAACATTGTTAGGAGATTTAAACTAAACAGCGATNACCCATAAGCCCCCCTCCTCTCAATCAATTTCCTCTTGACTGCCTTTTTATTTATTTTACTATACTTACTTGTTTGCCTGTCCTTGTTTGTCTACCCTCCCTCATATTGTAAAGCGTCTTTGAGTCGTGAAAAGCGCTATATAAATAAAATGCATTATTATTATTATTATTACTGTATATATTATTTACACTCACACATTCATACATTTTGCTCTCATATTATCATATTTCAATGCACACATTCATATATTGTCACTCACACATTCATGCATTTTGTTCTCATATTCATATTTTAATGCTCATATTTATACATTTTGCTCTCATGCACATTCATTCGATGTTTACATTTCATATTATAAATAATATATGCATGTAAGGGGGAAACTAGGGGAATTTAGCGATCACAACGAAAACGGCCAAGACACACATTGAGCCCAGAAAATGAATGTTATTAAGGGCTGTAAATATAATAAGCCTGTATCTAAAATGGATCAACATTGTTAGGAGATTTAAACTATACAGTGGTTCTGCACTGCAGTCACCTCAGCCGTCTCTCAAGTTTTTTTTTCAAATCAGCAGCTCTTTTTTCCCCTGCTATATTTGATGATCGATACAAACTCCACCCATGAGTACAAAAAAACATTTTATCTCTCATCAAAGATGGCAGAAAACATGCATTATTGTACTGGGTGGAGTTTGACAAAGGATTACTCAAAAAGTACACAGTAAAAGTACTTGATTGTACTTGTGGTACTAGTCCAAGTAGTACTGAGTCCAACAGTATCAATTTCATGTAGAACTTATTGCAAAAAATCATTTTATCTCTCATCAAAGATAGCAGAATACATTAATTTGTGTACTTTGAACAGGAATTTAACGAGTATTACTCAAAAAGTACACAGTAAAAGTAGGCCTACTTCATTGTACTTGTGGTAGTAGTCCAAGTTGTACTGAATTCAACAGTACCGATTTTATTAAGAACTTATTGCAAAAAATAATTTTATCTTTCTTCAAAGAGGGCAGAAAACATGCATTATTGTACTCTGGAGGGGAGTTTGACAGAGTATTACTCAAATAGTACACAGTAAAAGTAGGCTACTTCATTGTATTTGTGGTAGTAGTTTAACAAGTACTGACTCCAACGTTACCAATTTTATTAAAAAACGTATGGCTAAAAATCATCTTATCCCTCATCAAATAGCATAAACTCTTGTACTACCGTCAGCGCCGCTTCTCTGCGATTACCGTAAAGACGCCATTAATCGCGCACTCAAAGATGAAGAGCTGCTCATTTGACCAAACAAATGCGAGAGACGGCTGAGTTGACCGCAGTC
>NW_011365049.1:41368-44427 GCF_000735185.1 Notothenia coriiceps
CGGGATTAATGCCCGGCCGTAACAAATGAGCAGAAAGTCTCCGAGATTCCGAGTCAAGACTTTCTCATTTTACTATTAAGTTACTTTGATAACCTAGGATTCTTAGGTACTACGGAACAGGTTGGTACAGTACGACCAGGTCGTTTCTCCGATTATTGCGACGTTTCTATCCGTTGAAAACCGCTCCCTTTACTGTACTGCGTAAAAGTTCCCCAGTAGGGACTGGGAAAATTCGAGTTTCATAGACTTACTTTTACACAAGAGACTATGGTGCTGAGAGGAGGAAATGTGTGTACCTGTAGTAGTATTCTTTACTTAGTGTACGTCAAACCCTGCTTTTTTGTACGTCAAGACACGTACGCATATTTACACAACAAAAGCGAATGATTTGCAACATAAACTATAAAAACATACGCCCCAGAACCTTAACGTACTAACCTATACCACTTAAGTTTACTCGGGTTAATATAATGTACACACTACTACAATCGGGTGTCCTCAGGTAAAGGTAACCTCACTTGGTAAAAAAACTCTAAACTGAAGTGTCATATGATTACTCGACAACAAAAGAAGATCCTATGCAGTGTCGTATTTGATCTCTGCCTCCCGAAAGTCTCCTATGATAACCGCAAAGATCTAAAGGTAGAATGTTTTCCGCTCCAAGACTCGTCAAAGGTCTTGTCTTTTCACGAGTGTCTTAACGCCTTTTACGTTAGACTTTTTAATTTTTATTAAGTCTAAAAAAAATAAGTTAGCCGTCGTATCTAATAAGATACAGAACTACATGTTACACATGAAACTTCCTTTTAAAACTGTGGTATAAACCCGTAAGAGACTACACAATTAATACGAATGTAAATCGTCCGTTAGACCACATAATTTACCATAGTGGGTTTTTTAATGACCGGTGTTTCAATACCCTGTATTATCTCATCCATCGTAGAGAGGTTTATGAACCTGTAACAAGACTCGCATTATGTGAACTTTGTAATGTAAATTAATTTAAATTTAATTATTTGATACAAATATTATCTTAAACATGATCTTTTAAACAGGTTCGAAATCTACTACATTTGTGAGATATACTGTTTGACAAAGTCGACCGATAGAGGAGATTTTGCTGGAGGACATAATTGTAATTTTACAACGTTGTCACAGTAATTTTTATTTATTTGAGTACGAATGGTTCCGTTAGAAGTTTCTAGGACAAAAAAAAAAAAAAAAAAAAAAAAGCCGGTTCCATCTCATTACTCCCTGACGCTACTGTCCAGTGTGGAGTACAGTTTACGAACACAAGCACTTTCTCTATTTATAACACAGTTATGACTGATTATAAGATGTGTTATGTGAAAGTTCCTTCTTTGTTTCTCGTATGTACATCCGCTCCA
The DNA here is from genome assembly GCF_000735185.1 of Notothenia coriiceps. Lineage (NCBI taxonomy): Eukaryota > Metazoa > Chordata > Actinopteri > Perciformes > Nototheniidae > Notothenia > Notothenia coriiceps. Next base: position 42,757 of record NW_011365049.1, read on the forward strand.
TCCTCCTAAACCTCGTTTGACTCGTTCTCGGTACTTTCCTACCTGGTACGTCCGCCGTAAATTTGTTGCTCACACTCCTACACACGACATATACACATTCGTAACCCCGGCAACCCACTACACACACACTCACTCCAGACAGAAGGAATTTTTCTTTGAACTAGAAAGTCGGTTAAAACTTGCTCGTATGACTGATGTCAAAAAGGGTTCCTTGCCGGTAGTCCAACCAGGGCGCTCCTGAGGAGGAACGGGAAGTAGTCCGCCAGTTATTCACAAACCACCACATGACAGTTCAAATGATTGGACTGCGAGGACGGACGGTCGCTTTGGGACACCAATTAAGCGGGTTTAAGGCGTAGGCGGGGAAATAGACCTCACTGTTTCATTAGTGGTTCGTTCGTTTGTACTCCTATGACCCGGCGGTGTATTCAGACTATGTTTACTTCCGTCCAGTTAAGAATATCCCCCACAATATGTCTAACACCGTCTATAATTACCCCTTACTTGTTCCATCGATAAATTAGTCCTCTAAAATTTCCGTTTGAACACTCTCCTTGATCACAGGCAATGTTCCAATGTAGGGAATTACCAACTGTAGCTCACATAGATAGAAGGAAAAAATGAAAAAGCCGCACCGTGTTACGCTCCGGCGTGAGGCACATATGCTACGGGTCGCGATTGCGGGGATGTCGAAGTCGTTTTGTTTCGTTCGGCGGTACGAGGAGAAACTTTCCAGCCAGTGCCGCTCCGGTCGGTCCTGATTGCGGGTCGGGCAGTGTGTTTGGAGCGGGGCCTGAGACGGCTGCAGTGTCTGAGTGGCCTTTTGGGGCAGAAGACCGAGTGCCATGGCAAACCAGGAGGGAACTTTGTTGAGTCGCGGTTGGCGCGGCCCGGGAAACAACCAACACGCAAAAGCGAAGAGAGCGGGAGGGGCCAAGCTCGTTCGACGGAGCGAGAGGAGTAGAGGTCTGGAGCCAGCGAGCTTTCAGCAATGGGTGGAACCTAACACCTTGGGGGCCTTTACCATGGGGGCGAGGACCGGTCGGACGGGCCCCGAGAGGAAAGGACCAGGAGGGCGAAAACTGGGGTCAAGGGTAAAAGGCGTACCTAAGAGGGGCCAAAGGTAGTGCGCCGCGGATTGGGGGTTAGCAGTAAGGTGCTGCCTCGGAGGGGCGTACTAGCAAAGTTGGGCGCGAGTGCGCTGTTCAATTCGTAGGGACGTGTGGGACGAGAGATCTGAGTAGAAAGTTCTTTGCCACGTAATTAACCGGGTAGGGAACATACAAGTCAGTTGCTACCGACAACCGGGTAGGGGCGATCGGTCACGGGACGGTCTCACATTCTCTGGAACGGCGTGCCGAGCGGAACCGCGGGTCTCGTGAAAGCCTGAGCGGCGAAAGAGTCAAATTGTCTGCGCAAGGAGTGCTGGCGCGTCGAGGTAAGGTGTGACTTACTGCGTCGAAAACCTATCCGTCAACAAATCAAGTTGCGTTATAACCGAGGACGGTCGTCGTCTAGCAGGAGTCAGGCAAAGAGCGTCAAGTCCGGCTACTCGTTCAAGACCTCGGTGACAGCGGTGGGTAAGTTACTTCGGCTCAGCACGGCAGAGCGAACTTCCCCGTACAGGTTGCCTACTGTCAAGTGGTTCGCGACGTTTCGTGCCGGGCCGGC
>NW_011365049.1:44448-53943 GCF_000735185.1 Notothenia coriiceps
GACGGTCTTAGCACATGTGTTCATTCTGCCCTGATAATGAAGTCACTTTGAATGATTCAAGCATTCTATGTTTCTCACTTCATTTTTCTTTAAATTGTATGCAGGAGGACAGCCGCAGTGATGAAATTGAACACGTACTGAAAATCCTGGTTGTCCATGGTGCCAATGGAGAGGATCCAGTGGAAGCAGCCCTCCTGCTTGAAGGCAGAGAGATGGTGCCAGGATAACACGCTGCTTATGGGGCTGATTTATGCCTTAAAACCTGGCATACCCCCCAACACTGCGCTATACTTTTGAGGTGTTCCAGAAACTTTTTCTCGGACTGGATGGGATTAAGCTGACCCCAAAACTACAAGCTTTGAAAGTGAACAATTCTAACAAGTAACATTACATGTTACTTGTTAGACGCTTTTATCCAAAAAGACTTACATACTCAACACTGTGGGCAATCCCCACAGGAGCAATTTGGGGTGAAGTGTCTCAGGGACACAACGACATGCTGACTGCAGTGGGGTTCGAACCTGCGCTCCCCTAATCGGATCCACTTTTTTTTTTTATCTTTTATTATTAGAAAGAAAGCTTTTGCACTTTACAAATCACAATTAACATTACTGATCCCCCAAAAAAAGGACCCCAATGATTTCAAACCGTCACATACATCAAATCAAAATCCCATCACCCTACATACCACAACATATCAACATTAACTCACACATTTACCTCACACATCCACCGTCTTGGATCCGAGGTATCGTGGTAGCATGGAGGATGCAGAATTCTTGGATGATGTCAGGCAACAGCTTGTGCAAGAGCTACTGGACATGAAAGAGCAACAAGGAAGCAGAGAAGGTGCCAACAGCGAAGAGAGCTGCAGTAAAGCTGCAGAGGAAACGATGAACCTCCACCAGCACCTGCCAGGAAGAAGAGGCTGAGTGACCTTCTACAGAACACAAAAGCCCAATTAACCACAAGTCAGCTGCGCGCATCCAACCCACGGGACCGCGCCGCCCGGCACGTTCATGTGACGTGTTCAGTACTACATGAGATTTACCTTTACCCATGGATGCACAATAAGAACGGACCCTATAGGCTCTGTGCACAAGATGGCGTCTATCAACTTCCGGTTCATTGAGTGTGCGGTTGTAAACTTCAGGTCTACGGTGTGGAGTGGTTGAGCGGGTAGATAGCGATATACATACGATAGATGGAGAGAGAGATAGATAGATAGATAGATAGAGAGATAGATAAATAGATAGATAGCATACAGATAGCATACATATAGCATACAGATAGTGGTAGAGCAAAGTGAGAAGGCTAACGTTAACGTAATGGCACTATTTTACACTCGATGTCTCCAAGCAGGGGCGGACTGGCCATCTGTAGAATCTGGAGAACCACAGAACGGCCGGTCGTCAAGGGCCGTTGACACCGGCCGGCCCTTTTAAAAAAAAATGGTTTAACGGCATCATTTAAGTTGCACTGACGGCCGACAGAGGGCGACAGCGGCCGCTAATGCAGTTGTGTGGTTCTTATGTCAAATAATCACACACGAAGAAGAAAAAAGACCGGCCACATGAAGAGAAGGGATTAGACGCCGCGGCAGACAGGGAGAATGAAAAAACATGGATACAAATCAAAGAAAATGAAAAGAAAAAGGTGGGGCCGAGAAGGCAAGAGAAAAAAAGGTGAAGTCACTCCAGGTGAATAAATGTCGCAAATTGATAGACCTTTTTGGCAGCAGCGCTCCTACAAGCTCTATCAGCAGCAGCTTAGAACAAGTGCAAGATGATGAAGAGAATGATGAGGGCGCGAGTTCAGATATACAGCCAGCCTCCTGCGTTCATGATGAGGGACAGAGTTGAGCCGGTGGAAGAACCAGCTCAACTGGCACATACAAGTGCAGGGCAAGAGCAAGAGGTGGGTGAGAATTATCCCTTGAACTCAGTGGCGTTTTCTCCTGGAGGCCAAGGGAAGCCAGGCTTCCCCTGTTTTTTGGATTGTAGTTATAATTTTAATAAATAAATAAAAACACTTTGTTTAGTTTTGGTAATTATTCTGCCGGCCCATCTCTCCCCCATTCTCATTGAGTATTTTACAAGGAGTGAAACAGCGCCCCTCTAGATGTTATGGTGAAATAGTAGATTGCACTCTCTGTTGCGAGAGGAGGCTAGCCGAAATTGGCTTCCCTTGGTGAAAAAAAATCAGATGAGGCTCACGTCATGCCTCACAATCCAATCAAATCGTATCAACTTCAGTTCGTACTGTAACTGTCATCACCGCCCTTAAAAAGTAGCAAGCAACTGTCGCAAGTGCAATTATGGAGGGTGGAGATTTGGAGTATGTTCATCAAAAATAAGTTTACTAAACTTCCGCTACAGCAGCAACTAAAAATGAAATCTGATGACAGGCCAATGCCCAAACTGGAGCTGTGTACAGAGAGGAAAAAAGGAGCGAATCGGACGTAAAACTTGAAATAATAAACAGCGGATTTCTAACATTTGACATTTCATGTGGCCAGAATAAAACAAAGACTGTCCAGTATCATAGATCCATCTCACTCCAGGGTGATAGCAGGACACCCCATCTAGTCACTCAGAAAAAATCAGGACATTCAGTTTTTTTTTATTCTCATCTAAAAACAGAGATGATAGCTCATATATGAGACTTCAAAGGTCTTTTATTTTGAAACTGTACATCAGAATGTCCTGATTTTTTCTGAGTGACTAGATGGGATGTCCTGCTATCACCCTGAAGTGAAGTGAGTCTTTGATACTGGACAGTTTTTGTTTTATTCTCATCTAAACACAGAGGGATGATTTTTTTTTACTCTACCGTAATGCATAGGATATTCTCGCACCGCAATATCACGTGAGGGCTGGCTTGACTAGGTTTTTCCGAGTAGAGGCTGGCTTGACCGCAGTTTAAAACTCTTGGTAAGCCACAGGCTACAGTGAGGCTAAAAACAACAAAAAGTTCAACTTTTTATGTCTAGGCATGCTGCTCTCAAAACAGGGCACTCATCATTCACTGCAGGCTACTTGACTTTTAAGAACAAACTTTGCGCAGTCTAAGAATTCATTAAGAACATTGTGAGAGCAACTAACGTTACTTGGCCAACTTTGACACTGATTTAGATTAGGCCTAATTTGATTAGACAATTATGTCATGAAACCACCAAGCACCTAGCGCAAGAAACATTCATTAGCTAGCTAACATCAGCTAGCCTACTAGTAAGTTAGTTAGCCCATGGCTTCAGAATACAACGCTAGCAGCAATGCTAAGATAACTAGCTTATACCAATGGTGATTATGCCAGTCTATCCTGTTAAAGTGTTAATTTTTTCGCTCTTTCATTCGAATACAGCATAAGCCTTCTGCCAACATTTGGAAACGCTACTGACGTTAGTCTACATACAATGGAACAGTCAGCAACAGTTGGCTGGCTAGCACTAGCTAGGCTAACGTTACGGTCACCGGCTTGAAGATGGACATGGCTGCTATCAAGCTAACGTTACTAGCTAACGCTAGCTAGCTATCTATTCGCTACCATGTACAAACCAACACTACACTACTCCACTGCATACCTGCCAACCCCTACCGATTTCCGGGGCGGTAGTCTACAGTTGTTGACATGTTTCTACCGCCTACCGATTTAGCTGGCTTTCCCTACCGAATTTCAATTTTCATTTATTCTGATTACCTCATTGCGTGCACATTTGGCCCCCACAAACCTACCTCTTTTGGATTTGGAAAGGTTGGCATGTAGGCAGGGGACGATTAGGACGATTCTAAGGGCCCGTGACTGACAGGGGCCCCAAACATTTTTAGAACATTCAGAAAAAAATGTTTAAGTAACCTTTCATCAATCATCAATATTTAACATTAATATAACATCATATTGATAATGTACTCACTAAACTTACGATTCATTTAGGTTATTTTCTTCCAAAAGTTAATTATCCAAAGCCTCTGAACACCCCCCTCTATTTACATGTAATGGTTTGGTCCTGCCTCCAAACGCTGTGGGCACTGCACTTTCTGGTAGAGAGGGAGAGCATGTGAGGAGGGATGCTAGTACTTACGTGTGTACAATAGGCGCGTTCACACCACGTACTTTTCCCACAAAGGTTCCTGAGAACTCTTTAGTTCTCATGAACTAAGTACAGATCGCGTTCACACCGGAAATTAGTTCCTGGGGGTGGATTAGGCAAATGAAGCGACTGACGTCACTTCTTCTTCTGCTTTGAGTTTACTGGCAGGCCGCAAACAACTTCACGGCGTATACTGCCGCCCAAAATCCCCGGCCGGAAGTCCCCGGAGTTAGGGACTGGCAGCAGCTTCTACTGAAGCCTTCCGAGTAAACGGCCAGAACGCCGACACCTCCTCCTCTCCACCGCTCCCATGTTTTATGTTGTGTTGTCATAAGTTAGTCTCTCTGCGTTTCTGCGCTGGGCTAATGCTAATAATGCAATGCGAGGATAATAAAATGGCGGCTTCACAAACATTTTTGGGAATTGTATTAATGTGGACCGGACGGAGGGAGAGGGTGACGAGCATAAATTTCACTTTCCTTTTTTATTTCAATTACAACTTTGGTCATGAAGAATATGTTTCTCTGTTGTCCACGTTCATAAAGCATAAAACAACAGCATCAGAGCACGGTGCAGAGTCTCTAGATGAGTTTACAGTAGTCCCTCGTTCTTATTAAACATCCATGTAGTCCTTTGTATAGGCCCGGAAACACTTTTTCTAGGGCTGTCAGTCGATTAAAATATTTAGTCGCGATTAATCGGATGATTGTCCATAGTTAATCGCGATTAATCGCAAATTAATCGCACATTTTTGATCTGCTCTAAATGTACCTTAGAGGAATATTTTTCAAGTTTGTAATACTCTTATCAACATATCAGTGGACAAATATGCTTTATGCTAATGTTTATTATCATTTGAACAATGACAAATATTCTCATGAGTATTAAACACAACAACCTCTGAACATTACAAATATGCGCCTCAATTCAACCTGGAACCTCTCTCATACAATACAAAGTGTGTGTGTGTGTGTGTGTGTGTGTGTGCGTGCGTGCGTGCGTGTGTGTGTGATTGAAGTTGGCAAAGGAGCAAGGCTGTTGGCGAGATGTTTAATTAGGTTAAGGAGGTGCAGCAGGGAAGACAGCCAAACGCTCTTACACACCCTTGTCCTTGACACACACTCATACACACACATACACACATACACACACACTTATAGACACTTCACTGCTTAAGTGCATCTGGCTCCTTGGCTTCAGCACAGTGCTCAGTACACGCAAAACTCTGAAAATTGTACAAGTTCCTACTGTAGCTGCCACCTGCTGCTACACTCACTTTTCATTACTCTTGAGAATGCACAGAACAAATAACAGTAACCTTTCGTTCCTTTCAAGTGTCCGTGGAACTTGGCAAAGCAAAACAAGACCCCTGGACATTACACTTTAAACGTAGAATGTATTTCAGGGTGTATTGGCAGATAGATCTTATGAGATCCTTCGTTGAATTAAAACATGTATTCCCATACAAACCTGGAGACTGTTCAATCCATTAGGTAAAGGCCTTTCTACGTGAAACATGGGCAGTAGTTGTTGTCTTGGGTTGATACGGTTGTTTTTGGCCACAAGACAAAATCTTCTCATGCTTTTCAATGGGACTGTTATTTTGGCAGATGAATCTGAACAGAGAGGGCTCTAACAAAACAGTTGAGCCTGACTGAAATATTGCCAAAGTGTAAAGAGACATCATCCGGAAGCATACTGCATTGGCCAATGTGATAATGTTCTGCTATAAATCGTGCAACAATTGTTATGTCACTTTGATATCTTTCTAGAGTAAAACATAATGACTTATATCATCATAAACCTCTACGTAGACATTTGCTGATTGTTAAGCTTTGAAAATCAAGGATATATTGTTCATAATCCTACTGTTGGATCATATTTCTCTTCTCACACCAATAGTGATTTAATCACCCTATCAAAAGAATGTTAGTTACACAATTTAAGTAACAGTTACATACATAAGTGAAATATGTAATGTAACTTTAGTATCTTAAGTATGTTACAAAAGTTAACTTAAATACAGTATATCAAATATAATTTGGTTTCAAACCAGAAACTATGTCTTCTGGTTTAAAGTTTTGTGTTTGTTGGACCCTTCCATCCAGCCCTTCATCAACCTTATGCAAAATATTAGTTGTGTCTTGATAGTAAACCTCGATTCACACAACTTGACTTGCAATACTCACAGCCAGAAGACCTATCCGTACCTTTGCCATTTAAGGTAAAACCCAAACCATCTTGTACAAGTTCCAAACCCAAGGTTACTGCTACCATCAACTAGAATTGTATTGCTCTTTATACTGTCACTTGACTTCTTGTTTTGCTCTTGTCATAATAACTAAGGCCAATAGAGTTCGTCGCAAAAAAAAGGTTTGAACCTTACTGCGATGACCCTGCTCACAAAGATGCTAACAGTCTTCTGAGCAGAGGTGGGAGAAGTACTCAGATCATGTCCTGAAGTAAAAGTAGAAGTACCTGAGTGTAGGAATACTCTGTTACAATGAAAAGTCCTGCATTCAAAATGTTACTCAAGTGTCAGTACAAATCAAAATATACTTAAAGTGCCAAAAGTAAAAGTACTTATTATGCAGATTGGCCTATCTCTGAATAATATATTTTAATGACTTTGTATAGTGCAGTGTAGCTCGTGAATTTACTCCAGGTGTAACTAAAGTCTGATTTAAGTGTTGATTGTATTTCAAATCATTAATCCAAATCTGTAAAGTAATTAAAGGGACTAAATAAATGTAGTGGAGTAAAAGTACACAATTTGCTTCTGAATTGTAGAGGAGTAGAAGTACAAAGTAGCATAAAATAGAAATACTCAAGTATCTTAAAATGTGTAATTAAGTACAGTACTTCAGTAAATGTACTTACCGTAGTTACTTCCCACCTCTGCTTCTGAGACAATAAAGACGTGGAGTCACCACAAAACAATCTCACATCTGTTTGTGTGAACCCTCCAACGCACACACACACACATACAGACACACACTCAATCCTATTCTGACCACTTACCTTCGAGATCATAATGATGATGAAGTGTGGGAGACGTCCACAGGTTCGAAAGTGGAGGTTAAAGAACTGTAAATGGCACATCTGGGAATTCTTCACCAGATGACCCCCAAAATTAAATCACTTCCCAGGAAGAATAGTTACATAATTAGCTTCCTAGGAACAAAACATTATCACGATAGTCTTTCTCAAAACTCCTTCCTAGCTGTTGGTTGTATCCAACACACATCCACACATAAACATCTAGCCTTATGACAAGGCACACCTTTGACCTCAAAGTTGGCTGGTGTGCGCCCAGGCAAAATGACATCACTTCCTTTTGGCAACTTGACAGGCGCTTCATCAGTTAAGTTGCTCCAGGCTTGAGTGAATAGTGGAAGGGGGGAAAAAACCAATAATGATAATAATTATACCTTCACACGTAATGAGCAGTGCCTACGGGCCGCAATACATAACAGCTGGGCCTGGGAGCTGTCAGACAACAAGATAGTGAGTGAACACTCAGTGCTAACCAAAGGCAGATGTGAATTATAGCATGTGACACATAGCTGTGTGGTAAGTAACGGGCCGGGCAGGGGGGGCTTGGATCAAAAGTTCTTGATATACTGTTTCAGGACGCCTTTCAAAAAACCAAAATACTGCAATAGAGCTTGATGTTCTGGATCAATCTCTCAAACGTCATGTCTGTGTTTTTGCTCAATTTTGGGATCATTTTAATACATGAATGACCTCACAAAATCCTTTAGAAACAACATGTTATTGTCTAAAGCAATAAACCTAAAATTGGCTGTCTGATTAGGTAAATAAAGGCTTCATTATACCCAATGTCTGTTGGTTTTATAGCAAGTGCATTCATCATGTATCAAATAAAAGCATTTGCCTGTTATTGTGACATTTATATCATAAAAGACTATAGTGATATACAGTCTTTTGAAGGTGTGGAAGCGTTCAAGTGTGTATGTACATGAAAGTGTGTGGTTAATGAGAGTAGGTAATTAATTGCTGTGGGCCAGATCAGAGTCGAGATATGAGCACACCTACAGACTTGCAGTTACTTTGCCTTAGGGATCTGTTTATTCTTATGTCTGCTTTGTCACACACATATAGTTGTGTAGTCATTTCAACACTGTAAGAAACGTACCGTGAAATTCACAGTATTTAACTGGCAGCAATTGACAAGTTATTTACTGTAAAATTAATAACAGTATTTACACGTTTTGATTTACTGTAACAGTGTAAAATGAAACACAGTAACTTCCAAGGACGGTGACAATCTTTTCCCAGAAGGAAAAGCAGTTCAGTCTTGTCAAGGTTGAGCTTGAGGTGGTGAGCAGACATCCACTGAGAGATGTCTGCTACAAGCAGAGATGCGTGCAACACCCTGGGTCTCTGAGCGGAGAAAGGACAGAATTAATTGGGTGTCGTCAGCGTAGCAGTGGTATGAAAAACCATGCGGGCTAATGACCGATCCGAGCAAGTTTGTGTACAGAGAGAAGAGGAGGGGACCAAGAACAGAGCCCTGAGGGACCCCTGTAGTTAATTGACAAGGGTCGGACTCCGACCCTCTCCAAGTAAACCTATGAGGTATGAGGTGAGGAGGGAAAGTGCAGAGCCTGAAACTCCAAGTTCTTGGAGAGTGCAAAGGAGGATCTGATGGTTCACCGTGTCGAATGCAGCAGACAGATTCAAAAGGATGATGACAGAGGAGAGGGAGGCTGCTTTATCAGTGTGCAGTTCCACTACCCAGAATCCCCAGCTATCGTTTAGGACTACACCATCTGCTCTGTTTGACAAACCCCTTGATTAGTTCTCAAGCTCTGTGATTGGTTGACCTCCAACTGCATTCCATATGAAAAAAAACATTTGGTAAAAGATAAAATCATACTTTATTCAGCTGTGCTTGCTTTACTCTTTGAAAGTCATCACATGAATGCATTGTAATAAATGGTTTGGCTGCATTAAATATATTACACATCTGTCGTAGTTCTTTATTTTTATTTATCTACAGAGATCGGGCTCAGAATAGACCGGAAACTATTCTTTTACCGTTCAGTTTGAATTTCACAATAAAGTTAGTAGTAATATTTTGTTTTGATATTATTGTTTTTTATTAACTACTAGACCGCTGGGTCATGTTAAGACCATCTTTTCTGTGTTGCTGTGGGTTTTATCCATCGCTTTTGTGTTAAAAATATCAAAACAATAACTAAATATATCCGTCGTAAACTAAACCAGAAACAGCAGTATATTTTATTTTGTTAACACTGTAAACTTGACAGCTTTTTCGCCCGAAAACCTGATAGTCCTCAAGCTCTGTGATTGGAGAGTGTGCTCCGAGGGTTACGCCGAGCGTCGAACAGCACTTGAAATGGGATGGAACCACGGCA
>NW_011365050.1:0-2842 GCF_000735185.1 Notothenia coriiceps
AAGACTTCCCGTGCATGGTTGCCATGGTTGCCCTTCTGTTTATTCTCCACTGTGGACGCTCTGGCTTTTTTTCTCCCTCCCCGAGGCAAGCGTAAATCGACCTGCTGTAAATCTCTCCGTTAGTCCACCAGCAAACACCCGCCTCTCCGCCTCTTCCAAGGGATGAGGGTGCAGTGTTTCGGTTAGTTTTTCTTTCGCCGGTCAACATGTCCGTTAAAGTTGAAATCTTCCGGACAAAATTAGAAAAGTGCCGGTCAAAGGTCTTCTTTGTTATTTATTGAGTTTTAAAACAAATGAATAACGACTCTATATAATAATATAAGAATAAAAAAAGGAGCCTCTCTTTTCCTCCCCCTCTTCTCCCAGCAGCTGATCTCTGAGCAGGAGAGGTGGGGAGAGGCGGGGCTATTGCGTCATCGTTATCAGGACATGATCTTTATAGGGGCGTAAACACGGAGCCGTTTGCAGATCTACCCACCTTGGGACCCGTTATCGTTTTCTGCGTTTCCATGTCGGCCTCGTGTGGCCGAACCGTCTATCTGATAGTGAACTGTAGCAGATACGACCGTTATCGTCCTCGTGTGGCCGGGGCTTAAGACTTGGGCTAACCTAGCCCCATGAGATCAGAGACTGTTGTGCCCACATCTTTACTCAGATCTGGCTCCACAATGGCATCCCAAATCAAGCTGTTGCACTTGACAGGCGAGACAGAGTGCAGGACTCTAGTTGGATAAGAAGAGGACAATTATTTGCTTATATAAATGGTGCTCTGTGGTCAAAAATAAAGTTGATGGATAATGTGTTGTTAATATTGAATTGTTAATGTTCGAGATCTATATTAACTAACAGTAAAAAACAGTAATATTTTTATCGCTGCTGTTTACATTCCTCCTTAAGCAAATTCTAAAAAATACAATCAAAACGGCATGGACAATTCAGGAGTGGGGGGGCTTGGTACTGAGCTAGAAACCGCCTCTGGCCCCCCTCAAAAATAAATATTCATGATAATACAGTTTTTGAATGTGTGACATCAAAGAGTGTGCTGTAACTTTGGCAAGAAAAACAAGATTGTCTTTCTTTTGATAATGTAATTTAATCAAATTGTGTCAAGTCATTGAAACAAATTCTGTCTCTAAAACAAATACCAATCCTGTTTTGTTTTTTATTGTGGCTATGACTCTAGACTTGACAAAATATGTTGAAATCTTGTGCCGTCCCCTTCGTCTATTTTTCGCCTTTTTAAATGTGACCTTTTTATAAAATAACAGGCCCCAGTACAGCCCCCCAGTCAAAATCGTCTAGAACTGCAACTGCAAAGGTGCACAAAAATAAATGGACAATGCTAAAAACTGTATTTTAAACCTGACGACCTGGTCCTTGAGACTTTGTTTCCGTTCTCAGTTATTAGCATGACATATATTTTCAAGCAAATGCACTGCCATACAACAGCAGCTACAATCATCTATCTGAAGAATCCTGTTCTATTCATTCTACCAACTGCCTCTGACATGGCTGTTTGCAAAAACCTTTCATGTTTCTACATTTTTAGAAATATAGTCTAGCTATGTACTATTTATAGAAGACCTGGCATTCTCTGCACCTAAGTCAAGGCCTGTTGCATGGTGGGAAAGGAGATGGGTCGGAGGTGGGGCGCTTGAGGATACCGTGACCTAGATGACTGAGCTGGAATGATTGGCCTTGCGGCGCTCAACGTGCTGCCATACCAATGGTCCCGCAGGATCCTGGTTACACAAGATGCATGTCTCATCTGCCTTTGTTCTGTGGGGACGAGGTTTGGAGTGTTCAGGAATGTCAATTAAATACGTAACTACGAGCTTCTGCATCACACCTATTGTTCTGTTTCTGAAATTGAGTGCATGAGGGGCATCGTAAAATGCATCTATTTTAAGAATAAGACGTCAGTACCAAATGTATAGCTGCAGAAATAAAAAAAATGGTTTTCTTTTAAAGTATTATTATTTTGCTAGATAAAACCGAGATTCTCAAATGCAACGTGATGCATTCAGCCTTTTCAACAAGCAAACTGCCCTGGGATAGAGCTGTCACTAATGGTTTGTTTGGTCATTTGTTTGCAGGGAATAGGTTCTTAATGAAACCATTCTAAACATTCCTCCATCTCTTTCTATTCCTTTCTGTTTTTTTCTGACTTTTCAGGATATTACGTTTCCAGTTCCATGGTTGAGGAGGGTCTGAAGTGGGAGAGTCGTCACCTTTTGCAAGAAGTCTACGAAAATGATTCAAAGCTCTTCCCAGAGCCGGAAAAAAACTGCACAGACCCAGGTAAGACTGAGACTGAGATCCATGCAAAAAAAAATACATGGCACAAAAAGCTCTTATTAGTGTATGATACATACCAACTGTATATTACTGTAGAGTTGCCAATCTCTACTATGTCTTATCAGAGCCAAAGCCCAATATGCCACATTATATTTATTTATTTATTTTGGCCAAAATGGTATGAAGTATGGCTCTTTTTCCTTATTTCTTTCTTTGGATATGGTTATAGACTATAAAGGTATTCCCCAGAGAAGCGTAATGGGACCACTTGTGTTGTCACTATGCTGTTCCGTACTACTGCATGTTTTTTTAAATGATTTTAACAAAGGAGTGGTGTTCACTACATATTAGGGATGTAACGATATATGGAATATCGCGATATCGCGGTAAATAGATGTCTCAATACCGTCGTGAGACTGACAAAATATGCCACAATTTTTTTGAAATGTTTTTTTTTTTAATTAATTTTTATTTTTTATAGTTTAAAAAAAACAAAAAACTTTATTTAACCAGATGGTCCCATTGAGATCGTCGATCTCTTTTT
>NW_011365051.1:0-2808 GCF_000735185.1 Notothenia coriiceps
TTGACCCGGAAATCGATCAAGACACGCCATTTTGAAGGACGTCCCAATAGCTGAAATGCACACGGAGGAGTCGAGGAGGGGTGAGGGAGGAGGGGTGAGGGAGGAGACGAAACGCCGGGTTACGTATTGTAACCCTTGTTCTATTAGCACAGGCGGAGCCCTCTACTGAGGCCCCGCCTCCTGACCATCATCCTTCACCACTCTTCAGCGAGCGGTATAGGACAGACAGTGCCCCAAGGTAGAGGGCTCCGCCTGTGCTAATATAACAAGGGCTACAATACGTAACCCGGCGTTATATCTCTCACAGGCTCCGCCCTCTTCTGGACTCTATGGGTACAGTGGGCGGAGCCCCGATGTATGCACGCACTGTCGTCCAACACACCGTTCCACCTCACTGTCGCTGACCGGCTTTAGCAGTCGCTGCGCCTCACTCACCTCTCCCTCGGTTGTAACCGTGGAGAAGTCCAGGCTGCGGCCGATAGAGCACACCCTGACGCGCTTGCCTCGCAAAAAAGTGTGCTCGGAAACAGTGCTGAGGGCTTCCCTGCGTCTGCCTATTGTACGGTTAACATTGTGTGCAAGTGTAGCATTTGTGGAAACAAAAGACACTCAGGTTTGGATACAGATCAACCTCAGCTATTATACCAGGCAAGGTGTGTTTTCTGACAACAGCACGCCGGCAATAGCGTCTCTTGAACCCGCACAGTGCTTTGACAGCACTCGGTTTATTCTACTCACGTGCACACGCCCACCTGCTGGCTCCCTATACTGGGGTTTACAGCAGGGGCGGGGAGTGTAGGACAGTGTTTCTTCCTCTGGGGATGGGCAAGAAGCAGCCACGCTGCGATTACTCCTTATCCCGTGAGCAAGGAGATCGATCCATAGAGCCCTTCCGTAAAGACGGGGGCTCCCAGGAGATCAACACGGTCCTCTTTGGAAAAATGCCATGCCGTGATATCCCAGGGACATCACACGGCAGGCAGCGGCGGCGGCCTGTGATGAAGTAGGGTCGACCCTATATAATGTGAAGCCACCGAGCACCGGGCCTGGGGCAATCCTCGTGGACCAAGCTACTTATTCGGCCTTGCGCCCCAATAATCGCTCTGACCTGGTGAGGCGGGGGCATCTCTAGCAATGAGCGAGTAGCCCACACACCCGCCGCCATGATCATCATCCAGGGAGAGTACAGCCCTGGGCGGTGGACTTCCATGGACGCCGGACTCGGAAGGAATGGCGAACGTGAAATGGCACCGCCTCGGCCATATCCTGGTCCCCCAAACACTCGAAGCAGAGGTGGTGGGGATTGGCGCCCGCTATCTTTCTTTCTCTTTCTTCCTTTCTCTCAAAAAGTACGTCTCGGACTCAGTGCTAGGCTATCACCTCCGCTCGCTGAAGAGTAAAGGATGATGGTCAGGAGGCGGGGCCTCCTTTTATACGGAAGTGAGATGCGCACGCATTCAGCGCGCCATGTTGAAGGACATCTCCTTTCTCTAACCGCCTGCTGCTTCCCCTCCTCTGTCCTCAGCTCCCCTCCTCGGCTCCTCTCCTCGACTCCTCTCTCCTCGGTTCCCCTCCTCTGCTCCTCTCTCCTCAGTTCCCCTCCTAGACTCCTCTCTCCTCGGTTCCTCTCCTCGACTCCTCTCTCCTCGGTTCCCCTCCTCGACTCCTCCACTCGCATCTCCTGTGGGCGGGACTAAGACACAAGGATAGGAGTCGAGGATAGGAGTCGAGGAGGGGAGTTAGAGAAATGAGAAACCTTCAAAGAGACGTAGAAAGAGGGTGAAACAACAACTGAGGAACTCTTATGGTTAAAAAATGACCACAAAGTAAAAGCAACGAGTTTAGAGACAGAGTCTTTAACCTGATGTAAATATATTGAACATGTTCTCACAAATGCACAACTTTCTACCGTGATATCTTGTTTTAATAATTACTTTATCACTTTATTTTTGCTGTTTTATTATTTAAATTAGTATTCTATTTGATCTTTTTAACTCTGACTCTGTTTCTGCTCTAAAAGGCTGAATTTCCCCAAGGGAAAAAACAAAGTTCCATCTTATCCTAAAACTCACCGGCTGTCAACACGAGTTGAACACAGCATTTTTACATTTGTATGTGTTTTTATATTTTTCTAGTTATTGTTTTATTATTTATCTCCCATTGTGTTATTTGATATTGTATGTATTGCCTGTTCAGCACTTTGGTCGACTGAGGTAGTTTTAAATGTGCTCTATAAATCAATAAAGATTGAGATTCAAATGACTGAATAAATAATCTGATCAGAGTTTCTGGTTTCTGGTTTTCAGATCCGAGTGAGACCTCTCCACGATGACCTCACCTGACCCCATGCTGCTCCTCACCCTCTGAAGAAGAGGGTGATGTCGGGGGTCATCGGGCCCGAGGGGCTGGTGACGCTGCTGGAGGGGGCGGGGCATCAGCTGGTTTTGATTGACAGCCGGCCCTTCGTGGACTTTAACTCCGCCCACATTCTGGAGGCCGTCAACGTGAACTGTTCGAAACTCATGAAGAGGAGATTAATGCAGGAGAAGGTGACCATCAGAGAACTGCTGACAAACAGCTGCAGCCACCAGGTACTCACACACACACACACACACACACACACACACACACACACACACACACACACACACACACACACACACACACACACACACACACACACACACACATATTTTTTATGTGACACATGTCTGTCACATGTGCATATACATTTACACATATGTAATATATGTGTGTGTGTGTGTGTGTGTGTCAGTTGTACCTCCAGGGAGATGTGGAGGTTGTGGT
>NW_011365052.1:0-2599 GCF_000735185.1 Notothenia coriiceps
AAGACAAGCCCCAAAGAAGCAACACATACATGATGTTGTGTCATTTGAAACCAAAACTAAGGCCTCAGGATGACTTTAAGACTTGAACATGGTCATTTTTGTTTTGTAACATTGAATACAAAATAAAAAAAGTATTTATTAAAAAAAAAAAAAAATCCCGATCCCCGATTTTTTTCCTCCCGATTCCGATCTTTTGAAAATCACGTGATCGGCTCCGATCCCCGATCACATGATCGGATCGGGACATCTCTAATTGACTTCCACTCCAGGGGACAGGAAGAGATACAATTCTAAGTCATTATAAGGTTTTAGAACATCTAGTGGTCATTAGAAGAACTGCTGTATACCTTTTTTTACGTTAGCTTGTTTTTTAGCACTGGCCTTTTTTAGCTCGATTCAAATGTGTTGATGGTTAATTTCATTGTCAATAAATCCCATGAAAACACCAAAAACCAACCATTTCGTTGGACAAAACATTAACATCTCTTCAGATTGTGTTGAAATGCTGACCTTATCTCAACCAACAACCAAAAGCACTTTCAGATAATCATTGGCCTCCAGACCAGTGGACAGGAAATGCTAAAATGAGGAGTCATTTCCTGTGTTTAGGACTCATTCTCTTGGCAGTGGAGGGGAAAGAGCTGCAGCCTTTTGCAACAACGTTAGTTAGTTATAGCTGTAGCTCACTTTATATCTTTCGGGGTAATTTATACAAAGAATCAAGCGTCATTTGGACTTTTTACAGAGGCTGTTCCCTAAGATATAACAACACTACTCTGGGTTTACTAGAAACATAAACAAACTACAAACGCTCCGACAGAAGTTGAACCAGAAACGGGGTTGTATTTCTGCCAGAGTTTGACGTCTCGTGTGTGATCTGCCAGAAGAATTCTCTCACTCGTTATCTGCGTGGGATGAATGGTCGCTTACAAACATATTTTACAACTCCTCCATTACGGGATGTCTCCTGGCTGCAGATTTACCATAGCGTGACTCACAGAGTAAACCACTAAATGAGAGTCAGATGTGAACTACAAATAAAACCATAAGTTAAAACAGAGGTTCCAGGGTTTGTTTGTGTTGATTACTGTAAATAAAAATCGGGATTTTTTTACCATTACACAACCTTATATAACCTCTTTCAGACTCAGGAATGTTAATTACGTCAAAGCTTTGAGTGAAAACCAAAGCAGCTGGTTTTTTACTTGGATAATCCTGCACACATCTGAAAACCCCGTACCTGTTTAGAGATGTTTAAAACAAGTCAAGGTGAAGGATGGTGATGTTTATAAGGAACGCCTGGCAGCTGCGTGAGACGTAGAGGAGGCTTTCAGTGCTTTTTTTTTTAAAGCAAAGCAGATGCAGCCTTCAGGAGATTTTCCATTCCACCTTTTCTGGGAGACAGGACGATGCAATCAGAGCAGAAATCAAACTTGGTGTGGGGGAAACTTCTGTGTAGCAATGCAGGCGGAGTCATCGACTCAAAGGAGGCACGGGGAGAGCTGGAGCTCTGATTGCAAACACTGATGGTTTATTTAGAGCTTCGGCCGGAGAATTCACATCACAAGTCCGAGAGCCAGAGGTTCTGACTTCATGGTAGAGTTGCCACGTCAATTCTGAAGAACTATACCCCAGACCCGTGTGTTTAGCTAGTTCAGAGAGAATAATCAACATGCTGCATAACAAGAGAATCATAACACCTCTATGAGCTGATCCAACAGGCAGGAGCAGGGAGACAGAGCACTGAGAGCACAGCAGCCAGGTTACAGGTGCGTGTGCTCAGTCAGGACAGTTTGAACTGATGAACTGGGTCAAAGTCATGGGCCTTGGGAAATATTTCCCAACAGTTCCTCTCTTTTTATCAATTTTGATAATCTAAAAACCTTAGTCTAATAATATTTTGTTCAATACTTAAATCAATGGGAATCTTCAGATTTGAGTGTGGACTTACACAACATCAATTACATCAATAACAATCACATTAAGAACAACATAATAAGATTGAAACATTCAATCACAATGATTGAGACAGGCAATCATAATAGAAAAATCATTTCTCATCAGTGTTTGGAGCATCTTTTGCCAAAAGCATAATAATGAACACAGAGCATCACAGATACATAATAACAAAAACATTTATTTTAAACTGATATGTTTTAACATTTACTCCTTAGTTAATCTCATTTATCAAACTATAAAATCAAAACCAGCTTGCAGCTTAAAGATTTACTTCAAGGCAATCACTAGTCAAAAGCATTTTAAACTCCAGCTAAGGTATAAGACATTCACACTGGTGATCGAATCAATCTGTATTCTGTAAAATTGCACTGTCTTCAATTTAGGATTATATTTACGTTAGCTTCATTGAATATTAAATCAAAAGACTATGGCATGATAACATAATTACATTACTTACTATCAATCCTTATGTCATTTCATAATCTGAAGGGAACAATTAAACAATTCTCAAAATGTTTAACAATCTGAAAAGGAAAAGTTAGGCAAATATTCAAAGACTTTTGTAAAAACCTGGAAAGGAAGGATTAAACATAATCCAGTTTATAAACAATGATTTTTCCTGGAATTTATATCATTTTTT
>NW_011365053.1:0-2571 GCF_000735185.1 Notothenia coriiceps
CTCCCTCAACCTGACACCTGCCAGCAGGGGGAGACAGAGGAGGAAGGAAAGGGGGAGACAGAAGAGAAAGAAGAGGAAGTAAAGGGGGAGACAGAGGAGGAAGGAAAGGGGGAGACAGAAGAGACAGAAGAGGAAGTAAAGGGGGAGAGAGAAGAGGAAGTAAAGGGGGAGACAGAAGAGACAGAAGAGGAAGTAAAGCTGGAGACAAAAGAGGAAGTAAAGGGGGAGACAGAAGAGACAGAAGAGGAAGTAAAGCTGGAGACAAAAGAGGAAGTAAAGGGGGAGACAGAAGAGGAAGTAAAGGGGGAGACAGAAGAGACAGAAGAGGAAGGAAAGGGGGAGACAGAAGAGGAAGTAAAGGGGGAGACAGAAGAGACAGAAGAGGAAGTAAAGGGGGAGACAGAAGAGGAAGGAAAGGGGGAGACAGAAGAGGAAGGAAAGGGGGAGACAGAAGAGGAAGTAAAGGGGGGGACAGAAGAGGAAGAAAAGGGGGAGACAGAAGAGGAAGTAAAGGGGGGGACAGAAGAGGAACTAAAGGGGGAGACAGAAAAGGAAGTAAAGGGGGAGACAGAAGAGACAGAAGAGGAAGTAAAGGAGGAGACAGAAGAGGAAGGAAAGGGGGAGACAGAAGAGGAAGTAAAGGGGGGGACAGAACAGGAAGGAAAGGGGGAGACAGAAGAGGAAAGAAAGGGGGAGACAGAAGAGGAAGGAAAGGGGGAGACAGAAGAGGAAGTAAAGGGGGAGACAGAAGAGGAAGGAAAGGGGGAGACAGAAGGGGAGACAGGTGAAGCAGAAAAGGGGGGGACGGGGGAGGAAGCGTGACATCATCATCATCATTACTGCCGCTCGATTGGAGCAGAAGAAGAAGGGGCGGGCTCAACGAGAGCGCTACACAGAGGCTGACGTGTGATTGACCGGGAGTTTCCGAGAGTCCGTTTGTCATTGGCCGTCGGTTGGAGAGAAGTCGTTAAAGGGCTGTGATTGGACAGCTGCTCTGGAAGTGGGCGGGACATCACACAGCGAGAGCCAATCAGGGATCTTTGATTGTTTTTAAACACAGAAATGTACCATTCTGATTGGTTGAGAGTTTTAAATCAATAAATTGTTATAAAAACCATAGTTTATATTCCAGGAAATCACTGAAACACTGACATTACAGTGATCTTAAATATGAAATACTACTCACTGTAGGCTTGTATTGTTTTATAGTAGGTATAGTTATTTTGGTGTCAAATTTTAAATCTGTACAGAAATAGATTTTATTAAGTTAAAGTATTTATAGTTTTAGTCAATATTTAATAACCTGTTTCTAATTACATGTTTTTAAAAACTGCTGTTGTTTGTAGAGGAATGAACCTTTAATTCAGCTCCAAAATAATAAACTTTAACCTAAAGATGTACTGTATATGTTGCTGTTGTTAAAGACAATGAATAAAAACATTCTCCTTTTTAAAGCGTCTTGTTTTACTGCTTTTGACTCTCTCAGACCCTCATATTCAAATACTATATTGCAAACCATAGTACCAAAAAGTTAGCATGCACGCCAAGCCCCGCTATATAAAAACGTTAGTCAACAACGACCCCATTTGTGCCACAAAAAACCCAAATGATGTTTTAAAGGGGACCTATCATGCAAAAGGCACTTTTTTATGTCTTTTATACATAAACTCACGCAGCGTCAGAAAATAAAACCCTCTCTCTTTTCCTCCGTACCCAA
The DNA here is from genome assembly GCF_000735185.1 of Notothenia coriiceps. Lineage (NCBI taxonomy): Eukaryota > Metazoa > Chordata > Actinopteri > Perciformes > Nototheniidae > Notothenia > Notothenia coriiceps. The sequence continues at coordinate 1,718 of NW_011365053.1, forward strand.
ATTAAAAAAAACGGGGGAACAACGGAGCTGATCCAGATTTGCGTCCAATATGACGTAATACAGGGCTGCCAACACTCACGCATTGAGTGTGAGAGTCACGCAATTAACCCATATCTCACGCACTCACGCCACACTTGCCTTTCCTCACGCTAAGTTTTCGTCCAAAATAAATGTACATAAATATAAAAATAAAGTGAAGGAACAGCAAACCGAGCGGTCTACGAAATGAGACAAGTCTTCTGGCTTAGTTCAGTAAAGTTGGAACGATATTGGGAGATTCTGATTTCACGGATCAATAACTCTGAACAAAACGTTATTCAGACACAAACAACGTCTCCTAAGTACCGTGGTGAGGTTGACAACGAACTACAGTCACATTTTGATTTTTTAAAAAGCCAATACGCGCCGTCCTCCGAGCTGGACACATTGGTCTCTATCCGCAGCCGGAGAAGAAACGAGTGCTCAGGGAGCGTCTGCAAAGTGCAACTCCGAAAAAAGATAATACAATAATATTCAATCACTATAGACAAGTTTACGCGACAAACCACGGGTAGCGCCATAACCCTACACAAATGCACTTCATTTCCGCCGGAAGTCTTTTGCACAGCGTCTGTCGGTGTAAACCGGTGTAAACAGTCAGACGGGCACTGGTGTAAACACAGCGATTTCGATGCTAACAGTGATGCTAGCTTGGGAACACGATTCTACTTCTTTGACTGGAGATGGCGTTACTCTCCCCCACCCGAATTCAGTGCAAAACTGGGAGGATAACATGACGACGTGGCCCAGCATAACGTACAGCAAAATTTGCTCCTACTTCGTTCAATCCATGGCAATAGATGGAAAAGCAATGG
>NW_011365054.1:0-8350 GCF_000735185.1 Notothenia coriiceps
TTCACACCGCAGTACTTTTCCCACTTTAGTTCATCAGAATTTAGTTCATCAGAATTTAGTTCATCAGGACTCTTTAGTTCTGATGAACTAAATTCAGATCGCGTTCACACCGGAATACATTTCTGACGGAGGATTAGACAAATGAAGCCGCTGACGTCACTTCTTCTTCTTCTGCTTTGGGTTTCCTGGCAGGCCGCAAACAACTTCACGGCGTATACTGCCGCCCAAAATCCCCGGCCAAAAGTCCCCCGGAGGCCAGAACGCCGACACCTCATCTCCACCGCTCCCATGTTTTATTTTGTGTTGCCATAAGTTAGTCTCTCTGCGTTTCTGCGCTGGGCTAATGCTAATGCTAATAATGCAATGCGAGGATAATAAAATGGCGGCTTCACAAAAGTTTTTGGGAGTTTGACGGGGCGTGGTTTGCATTCCGCCCAGCCAATCAGACACAGGAACCTTTTTCTCCCACGAAAGTCCCTGCTCTCTAGCAGGGACTGAAAAGGAGGTAAAAAAAGTTCTCTAGAACTAATTTAGCTCCTGGGACTTTTTGGTGTGAACGCAACTAAATCGTAGTTCTCAGGAACCTTTGTGGGAAAAGCACTTGGTGTGAACGCGCCTAATGTGTTTGAAAAAAAGATGGGAAAGTCATGAATACAGCATTACTTTCCATTAAAAGGACAATGCATCTATAATGATGGCACATTGGTCATATTCATATTTGTATTAATGTGTTTTTCTCTCGTCTCTCTGACAGTGATGAAACGACACAGTGATAGAAACCGACAGAGGGATGAAGGGAAGGAGGAGCGTAGTTACGAAGACAACAGGGCTATTCTTTATCCATTACACACGACTGGACAACGAGAGGTGGAACATGGACATTTGTTTGTTTTGGGACCTCGGGCAGCACATCATGTTTGGCATTGGTTAAGCTTTGTTTTATAACCTGCAGTAGACCTTTATGAATGGAGTTCTTGTATTTTGTAATTTTAGAGATATGTTTCACCGTGAAGATTTAACTTCATTCATTGATGCTACTACAGGTTTAAAAACCATGTGCAAAATCAAAATGTTACGTCACTGGATGATATTATTATCATGGCTTTCTTTTGATTCTTCCTCACCAATCACATCTTTGGTTGACTCCTCAACAGAATAGAGCTGCACAATCCAAACACAATGGCAAAATCTCTCTTCTCTACCCCAAATTAAACACAAAATGCCATTAAGCCACTGTGATTTCCTTTAGTGTGTATCTGCATGCAAGTGCAGCAGTGAACATCTATTCTGCCTTGGAGTCTGCACTTAAATTCTGTCCTCTCTACTGGGTATATTTGGGAAAATGTATCTCGCGTTGCCATTCTGTTTTTACTCACCTCAATAACAAGTGATGATTTACGCTCACAACATTTAATCTCGCAGCCCATTGTTTGGCACACGCTGCTGTAACATTTCCGCTCAGAGAAGCTTTGTGTTTGCTTTAGCGCTGTGTGTTTAATTGCATTTTTTGCCACCTGTGAATGTGTTTTTACAAATTAGTTTTCCATTTAAACAGCCCAGGCATTTAATAACACTTCTCTTAAATTGCTTTTGCCTTTTTCAATCCAGCAGAAAATCCTCCAAACAAGCAAGATATTAGGTTGTACAAATTTGTTCTTGCCAGCATACTTGTATATTTTGTCAGTACATGTTTTTTTTTCACTTTGCTCGAATGTTTTTTTCCTGTAAATTCAAATACTACTATTACCCTGTCTGTCACACAGGAGGTGAACTGAGCATGAGGTGGAGTTTAAAGTGTCTGCGGTTACTAAACTGCTGGCACAGGACCGTAATAGCTACTATTTCTAAACAAGTCTTTTTGCAGCCTTTTTACTCCTCTCCACCTGGGATGAAACAAGCACAGCAAGCAGCAGTTCTGCCCACATCGCCCGATTATTATCGGCTTTCACTGTAAATGTGTTGGAATTTGGCAAAATGGTCGACAATCTCAAACTGTGTATTGCTGTGTTTTTGTGACAGCAAAATGGGCCGTTCATAGGGGCTGCAGTTACAGATTCACCTGTTAGCAAAAATAACTGGTTCACTCTCGTTTGATACAAGCAGGGAAGGGATGGGGGGGGTTGTTGCTGGAGTAGGTGATTACCTTGTTTATTTTTAACAAATGGACGAGTATTGAGTGTCAGAGCATGTGATGTGTTTTATGTACGCAATACTGGCATTTTGGTTTCCCCCTACACCGTCAGCAGGCCAGAGAGGCAGTTTGACCCTTTTTACTTTGTTGCACACTGGAACCAATGGCCTTGATTTTTAAAAGAAAGTCAACTCAAACCACTATCTCCGCCCACAAGGCTCGTTTTATTTTGTAATGTCTGTCTACTGATCTCGCCATATTGACTGTTAGCAAGCCTGTGATGGTAAGCAAAGATAGATACCTGAACATCTTTTTGGTTTTTACTGTTTTATATAAAATATTGTGGTATAAAAGTTGTTTTTATTTTAGAAAGGGGGATTCCTAATTTTGGAACTACTGAGTTTTCATTTTTCCCATGCTTTTCCACTCGCTCTGAGAGAAGAGAGAATTGTTGGTGTTTTTTATTTAGGATTCTTTTTTTAGGTGATATTCTCAGTGCTTTACTTCTCTCTCTCTCTCTGTACTGTATACTGTATATTTTGTTGTACGCTGTTGTGACCTCTGTGGTGTGTTGATGTATCTTTTTTATTTTGTTCCAGCTGTTTAGAATTTATAATGAAACAAAACTCAAGAAAACCAATCACAAAACTATATTCTCTGTGTTTTTATTCCCATCCCTGCGACAGACAATTTGCAATAACTGATTTTATTCTCGATTTCACAAATGGGACTATACACTTGTTTTGAAATTCACTGGGTATGTTTTCTCATAGATACACAGCAAAAAAAGTGTCTCTGGCCATATGATAATGCAAAACTCTTACATATTGTTGAACATCTTCTCAAAAATCTTGACACATCTGACCAATAACAGATCAAATATTAAATAGCCTTTGATGTAATCATCAATTTTTTTCCTACACTTCCGAGAAGATTTAAATTTAAATTGATTCCCAGCTTGCCCCAACATTCAATCTCTTCGATATAACCAGCATTATGTAAATTCCCCGTCACATGGATTGATCTCATGATTTGTTGTGACAGAACAGAAAACTTGAGGAAGCTCATGTTTTTACATCGATAACCGCTGTCTGCCAACTTCAAGATGCAGCGCTCTCTTTAGCTGCTTTCATGTACAGAAACGACTTGAATTAAACCATCAATCATTAGCAAATTGCTGTGCAGCTTTGTAGATTGAACAGTGACATTTAGTAGGATGACGCTTATCAATGGCGTCTATAATCAACATAATTGACTATTTGAGAATTCATACATCAAACTGAATGTTAATTAAGAGATTGGATGAAAGGCTTTCTTTAAACATCTGATCAAGGTTCTTCTTCATTTTCTGCATTAAAATAAGGTCCCTTCTTTGTTACAGTAAGCTAACATAACAGTGTAACCTTGGACCACTTTATGAACATCTTAAACCCAACACTGCATGTAGTCAGGCTCTCAGCCAATCAGAGCTGTTCTCCTGACACACCCCTGCTCTGCTGGCTCTTCCATTAGGAAATTAAAAGTGTCCCATCAATGTGACCCGGAGACATCGATCTGTGCCGTGAATACAGAGCAGCAAAGAGAGAAGCCAGCTGTATGAGCATGTGCGGATACTAGGAATTTATGGAGATTGTAAATTAACAGTGTCAGTGTTTTCCGCTGCTGATGTGATGGACATGCGGATACATGTCAGCATCTCCAGGGGTTTCAGACCGTAAATCCCGCTGTAAAAACAGTTGCTGTTTTAGATGTTTTTTCTACCAGGGAAAACATCTCTTACATACATTGAAAGGAATATAAAATGTTTCTAGCATTAATATGATAACAAAAAAAACATGTGCTACGGTATGTAGGCTATATGATGTTTTCTATTGTCAACACACAAACAGAATTAAAGAAAATGTACTGACCAATCAGTTAAAAATCGTTACAATAAACCTGGTGTCGAGTACAATAAACCTGGTGTGAAAATCAGCTATGTTAAAGATTATCAAAAGGTTATATTGGTTACCTAATTTAAAGAGACAAGGCTATACTCGTGGCTGAAAAGCAACAACTGTAGACATAAGGATCAGGATTAGGAAAATGCTAATTTGATTTACCAAATTACCTAAGATTGTCTGCAGTCAGTTGTCTTAAAGACATTATTAGGTGCACCATGACAACCTGATGACCTGCCACAAATCGCAAACAACACACAAGGTACAACCCAGTCTCACGGCATTTCGTGTTATAATCACGAAATTAATTTAATCTATTGATTCACCAACGCGATTTTTGCATTTTTTTCGTGTCACACACTGAACGATTTTAAAAGCAATGTATTTCTATTGGTAGTATGTTTCGTGCCTGCACCACGTCTTTTTGTCCGGTCGGGTCTTGGAAGACTGGAAGCATGTGGTTCATAAAAACATGTTCTTACTCAATATCTTACCCCAAGCCTAACCCTTTTATTTAAAATTGTATAATGTCAGAGTTTTTTTGCTGTCCGCGAGGAAAATAAATGGGGCTCAGAGCCTCAGAATACTGAAATCTATATTTGGTGAACACCTGTTGGTGAACACGAATCAATAGATTAATTTTGTGACTATAACACGAAATGCCTTGAGACTGTTGCAGGGTAAGTGGTGTTTACTTTACTTTTGTTATTAAACTAATTAAATGTGCTGTGACCAGTGTTGTGCGAGTTACTTGAAAAATGAAATGAATGACACTTCTCTGAAACTGAAATTTGTTTTACAAGCAGCCATTTTAGAGCTAATCGTTTTATTGACTATAACCTGCTAGCTTAGCACTTAGCAATGCACACTACATATGTCTGGTCCTTATAGGGAAGCTACAGGGTTCAATACACCATTCAAAGCTGTGCAAAACCATGTGATTTCCAAAATGTAAACCAGTTGATCATTTAAAATAGCTAGCTTAGAACTAGTTAATCATTATGACTATTGTTGGGTAGGATCGGATGTTGCATTTCTTCTATTTCAGTGAGGCTAACTTAATGTTAAGCCTGGAATAGAAAAGTAGAAGTAAAGAAGATTAATTAGGGGGGTTTCAATGTTGCTAGCATTAGCCAACGTAAGCTACAAGGAAAGATTTAGCAGTAATACCTAATTTTAAGGGTGTATGCTTTTTACCGCTTTGAGTTGTTTATTTGGAAGTGAAAAAGTGTGTTATTCACTCTTTAAATGTTAGCTTTACGTATTCTCCTTGGGATGTTCGTGAATCATGATAAGTTTGTAAGAAATCTAATCATAAGTACTTTAAATCCAGTTTTAAGTGAGAAAATATGTTTTGTTTGTGTACATTGCTGTGTGTGAGTGTGTGTGAATGTGTGTGTGGCTCAGCTTTTCACTATATCTAACAATAGGGGGATTACTGTCAGTCCTCCCAGTGTCCTTCCCTTCCTTCCTTCTCCTTCTCCCCGCTGAGACTTTTCCTGCTGGGTTTAGTTACAGTAGCTTTAAACTGATTTAGCCATTTAGTGTCAGCCTATTGAGGGATGACAACCACTGTCCATTCCCCTCGGCCTGCCCGGCCCTGCTCTGATGGCGACTCAGTAGCACTTGGCACAGATTCACCCCAGGATACACATGCACAGAAATAGACACAGAAGAACAAAGTATTCTGTGTGCAGGGATTTTGAAATAGATCCAGGTTGAACAAGGTTCTGGTGGCTGCCTCGCTGACAATATGTACTCCATCATTCCACATAATCAGCGCACACATGCAGTCTGCACGCACGACCAGGAGAGCAATGAGGCAAGGAGGAGTTCAGCATGGATGTAGAGATTAATGGAGGACCTATTGTGCCAAGGGGGGAAAGTGAAGGAAGAAGATCATTGATAAATACCTCATTCACACCAACGGTGTTCCAGGGCCGGTTCGGAGCTGGAGCTTGAAAAGCACCGGGTTTTCCTGTTCACACCACAGCCTCTTCTCCGGAATCCGGTTCATTTCGAGCACCAAAATTGTCCGGCCAGAGCAAAAGCACCACATACGTCACGCTTACGTCGAGGCGGGGACAGGGGCGGGATCCTGAGACTGCCAAGGCACACANAACAACAACAAAAAGCCGGCGTTTTATCCAGTTTGTACACAACGATGGAGAAACTTAACAAGCAGCAGTGGTCCACTGAAGAGACAAGCTACCTACTGGGAATCTGGTCTTCTGAAGAGGTACAGAGGAAGCTGGAGCCCAATCGGCCATTGTTGTTGTTGTCGATTTCAGCTGTGAGAGGTTTCCGCACGGTTTGGCTTTATGAAGCAGGCACGCAAACGGTTACGTCATGACGCAAACGACGACGCAATGACACTGCACCAGTCGGACTCTGGGCGGTGTGAAAAGAGCCGGAGCTAAACCGAAGAACCGGTTCTGAACCTGAAAAGCTCTAGCACAGAGCTTGAACCGGAGTTGCGTTGGTGTGAATGAGGTAAAAGAGGCTCAAAAGGCGAAGGAGTAGGAGGAGAGTAGCCTTGATGAGAGTGAAAATGTATAGGCAAGATACGGAGGGTAGAAAAGGTGATGGGGTCAGGATGAGAGGAAACGAAAGTAGTGATTGGTGACGAAGGACAAAACAGGCCATGCTTTGTGAAGAGGACATAAATCTGCATTTGCTGTTGGCTTTAAACAAATATGGCCCTGAAGAAATAAAACGAGAGGAAGTAGGAGGGTGGGAGGAATGAAGGTGTACATCAGAGAGGGAAACAGAGATAAAGAATGAAGAGTGCCTGTGTAATAAATGTGTTTATCTCCCTCTTTAATATCCTGTGTGGCGTGAATGTGTTTACTGTTTGGGTGCGATTATGAGCGACAGCACCGAGAGATGCTTCCTTTATACTCAGTGTGTCGGTGTCTGTGTGTGTTACACCTGCCTGTGTGAGTCTGCATTTATTTGCTGTATTTTCGATATCTATCTCGCAGCATGAAAGATTAGTTTCATTGATTGTATCTGTGAGTGTGCTATTAAACCCAGAGTCGGCCGATCCCCCGTCGCATGAGTTTTTAGCGAGTGTGTGAGTGTGTGTCGCTCAGGCGGGCCCGGCCACCTGTGGGAGGTTTGGTTATTGCGACACAGCTGGACGTGCTTTGATTTTAATTGGTTGGGCTACTCTGTGTTGTGTCTGAGGGAACGGGAGGCTAATACAACAAAAGGAAATGGAATTCCAGCAGGGTTTATGAGATAACGAGTGTCAAAACAGCTAGGACTATAAATATGAAGCAGTGATGTGTAGAAGCAAAAATGTGATTGGAGATTAAGACCTACTTTAATGTGCTTCACTCCCTTTGAGTCAGTCATTATGACACAATGTGTTGTGTGAGTCATACTGAAAGTATTAAAGGATTATGAATGTCCTTTTCCTTTGTGGATCAAAAAAAATTATTTGATTTTATTCATTAGGAATATACGGTTTAAATATCACATTTCCAAATTATATAAACTGTTTCCATCACATAGGAGAAAAGAACAAATGATTCCAGCTTCTCAAGAAAAAATAGCAGCATCATACCAGAATCCTGCCAGATGTTTTTATTTTAATGCGTTTATTAATCAACCTGTATTACAGACTGCAAGTAGAATAATGGAAGGTAGTGTCAACAAAGGAAAACTGGTATCTTCATTAAAAATCACTTGAATACTCACAAACATCCTCATACCAATTGTGCATGTGTTGATTCACCATTTAGTGTTATCTAATTAAGCAATAGCTCACGACAGGCCGTGGTATATGCTCAGGGCAGGCAGTTTGCTTTACAGCCCAACTGTATACTGTTTTTCTCAGACGCGGAGGGATACTGACTTGTTGTGAAAAGTAACTTACAATTCTACCCGTGGTATACGCTCAGTATATCACGGCTAAGAACCAATCAGATTGCTTGATTTGACTTGTCCGTTTTATAAATAAAAATAACTCGGCTTATAACAGCTACACATGATTAAGAAGTTGACTTTCTGACTGCTGATACTGTGAGAAATAATTGAACACATTATAGGCTACTGTATTTTTTGGTCTCCAGATATAATGTCTCCGATCTCCTTTAAAACAGTTTAGAAGTAGCAGTAGTAGAAATAGTATAATACATCTTGTAAGAGTCACAATTCTGTTTATTTAAAATAGTTTTTTAATTTAAATTTGACCTGTCAAGAATGCTCTTTGAAAACCAGAACAGGAAGTAGACAAGCAATCAGATTGACTTTACTTTAAGATCTTCTGATA
>NW_011365055.1:0-1599 GCF_000735185.1 Notothenia coriiceps
GAGCCAGAGACCTGATCCAGGATCAGAGCCAGTCAGAGATCTGATCCTGGATCAGAGCCAGAGACCTGATCCTGGATCAGAGCCAGTCAGAGACCTGATCCAGGATCAGAGCCAGAGACCTGATCCAGGATCAGAGCCAGTCAGAGACCTGATCCTGGTTCAGAGCCAGCCAGGGACCTGATCCAGGATCAGAGCCAGATACCTGATCCTGGATCGGAGCCAGTCAGAGACCTGATCCAGGATCAGAGCCAGAGACCTGATCCTGGATCAGAGCCAGAGACCTGATGATAGACTGATGATAGACTGATGATAGACTAAAGATAGAGAGGATCCTCACTATTGCGGTAAGCGTGTTGTCACTTCCGGGCTATCCTGTGTGTTATCCTGTGTGCTTGCTCTGCTGCTGATAGCTTATATTATCTTAAATCAAATCGATTGTTTTTACAATTCTTGATCACGGCAGCTACCTGACGTTATAATCACACGTTACTACAGCTTAAGCACTCACAACTCTCCTTCTCTTAGCGACTGTAACTCCACAGTTGCTTACACTTCTTTCGGTTTTGCTAACGGTAGCTACTTTAGCTTGATAGCTAACCATGGCTCTTTCCCCACCCTCGGGTGCTATTTCCTGCTCTATCTGTCTTATGTTTGGCTATTTCCCTTCCTCCTTTACTGGTACCGATAGGCCTGCATGTGTTAAATGTAGTATAGTTGTTAGGTTGGAGGCGGGAATCATAGCCATAGAAGCCCGGCTCCGCATCTTAGAAAGTAACTCAGCTACATTAAAACCCATGTTAGCCGGTATAGACCGGCAAGAGGTAGCTTGTACTAGCCATCCCCCGGAAATTCCCGAGCAGCAGGGAGACTGGGTGACTGTTCAGAAGGGGCATAAAGTGAAACCCGCAGGTCCCCACCAACCCTTTCACGTATCTAACAGATATTCCCCTCTCAGCGAGACACCCGCTGAGAAGCCAACTCTGGTTATTGGTAGCTCTATTATGAGACACGTGAATTTAGAGACCGAAGCGTCCACAGTCACATGCATTCCGGGGGCCAGAGCGGGCGACGTTGAGGCGCATCTTAAACTGCTGGCTAAGAATAAACGTAAATACAATAGGATTGTTATTCACGTCGGTGGTAATGATGTTCGTTTACGCCAATCAGAATGCACCAAACTTAATGTGGCGTCGGTGTGTAGTTATGCTAAAACAATGTCGGACACCGTAATCTTCTCTGGTCCCCTCCCCAATCTGATCAATGATGACATGTATAGCCGCATGTCATCATTTCAGCGCTGGTTGTCTTGGTGGGGTCCAGCAAACAATGTGGGCTTCGTAAATAATTGGACAGCCTTCTGGGGAAAACCTGGTCTGATTAAGAGAGACGGCATTCATCCTACTTTGGAAGGTGCAAATCTCATTTCGGAAAACATTTCAGAGCTTTGTGGACTTAATCCATGACAAACTGGAGTTGAGACCTGGAGGAGGAGTCTCAGTTTTATATGTCTCTCTGTGCTCTCTCCAATAAAATACCCAATATTAACGGTGTGTGTGTCTGCCCAAGGACAATTTAAGGTAAAACCTAATAGAGGTGTCA
>NW_011365056.1:0-1456 GCF_000735185.1 Notothenia coriiceps
ATATACATATATATATATACATATATACATATATATACATATATACATATATATACATATATACATATATATACATATATATATATATATATACATATATACATATATATACACATATATATAATATATATATATATATATATATACATATATATATATATAACTTTCCTGTCTATCTTTCATTCTACTATGTGATTAATACAAAAAGCCCAATATATATATATATATATATGTATATTCAGTTTGAAAGGTTTTTCTGGTAGCTCTACATCAGGACGGCTCTCTGTAGCTTCACTTAGCCTGACTGTGTGACACTGCATGTACCTTCCAGATGACGATGATGTTGAGATCCAGCTCATTACACTTCTTGACTATGTTGCCGATGTCCTCAGTGGGGACGCAGACCTGACTCCTGCTGCTGGCTGTTGTCCTGGATGTTGGCGCCTCCACTGGCTGAACCTCTGAACTCCGACAGCCGCGGAAGAAGAAGTCTCCGCAGGGCGTGGAGGAGCTGATGATCTGCAGGAGAGAGAGGACAGAGGTGAGGGGAAGGCACACAGCACAGAGCATGTGATCTAAAAAAAGATCGGCAGTGGCTCAGTCTGTAGGGACTTGACCGGGGAACTCTTCTTCTTCTTCTTACTGACAAATAGGCTGGTATTTATATTTTATTGATGTGAATTTGATCCGTTTGTATAATTGTTAGTGAGATGTGTGTGTTTGTTGATCAAGATGTGTTCCTGCCAGGGATTGCAGATAGAAATTAGGTCAAAGCTACATTTGGCCTAAATAATCTTTTCTCTTTTTGAGAATTATGTAACTGTATGCATGGTCCTTGTTTAATAAAGACATAATAACGACTTCTATAGCAGCTATGCTATTCTTATCATCATATTTCCCAAGTGTTTTCCCTGCAGACGGACTTCACTGTTGCACTGACACACAACCACTACTGGTTATGACATTAAGTTGCACAACACTTCCCATAAGATAGTGCCCCAGTGTATTGCACCGTGCAGTACCCTATCCCATGATGAAGCTCTCGTCAGCGTAATAGAAGTTAATATTGGAAATTCACGAGTTAGACAGAGTGCAAAATATTGTCAGTCTCCATTTGTCTGAAGAAATACAGTGGGGCAAAAAACTATTTAGTCAGCCACCAATTATGCAAGTTCCCCCACTTAAAAAGATGAGAGGCCTGTAATTTTCATCCTAGGTATACTTCAACTATGAGAGACAAAATGAGAAAAAGAAATCCAGAAAATCACATTGTCTGATTTTTAAAGAATTTATTTGCAAATTATGGTGGAAAATAAGTATTTGGTCACCTACAAACAAACAAGATTTCTGGCTCTCACAGACCTGTAACTTCTTCTTTAAGAGCCTCCTCTGTCCTCCACTTGTTAACTGTATTAATGGCACCTGTTTGAACTCGTTATCAGTATAAAAGACACCT
>NW_011365057.1:0-1860 GCF_000735185.1 Notothenia coriiceps
AAACTTGGCTTACAACGAAAAAAATATTAAATGTGCGCTATTAAAGAGTTAACAGTAAGTAAGTACACACACATATGACCTTGAAATATCCTACAAAAATTATTTATCTTGGGGGAAATTGGATTTTCGTGACAGTTGCAGTCAAACAAATAAAATAAAGACACAAATGTAAACATAAGCTAAATTAAATTGTCCAGTTAAAGATAAAATAAAAGAGAATAGCAATATGTATATAAATATAGGAAGTAGAAATGTGCACATTGTAAAACAATAAATAACATGTATACAGATATACAACATATTACAATATAGTAATATCAACAGAAGGGAAGAGCAACACGCAGTAACAATGAGTAACCTCACAGCAGTCCTGCTGTTAGCGATAATGCTTATCCAATTAGAAGTACATTTCCCGTAAAACCCTGTTGCTTCCTGCCACTCGCAGGATGCTGCTAATTGTTTCCCTCACCCCCTGCCGTACCTGGCAGCACTCCACATGTTTGTTTTGCATTTTGTTTAAGAGGATAGGCAGGTTGGAAGTGAAATGCTGTAAACGCAGGCTGCCAATCCTCTCGTCAGTGGCCTCAACTGATTACAGTAATTATACTTATGTCGCAACATTAATGCAGTAATGATTTATCGATGGCTGAATGGTAAATGCAGGTCTATGTACAGTAGCACATTAATAGGGGATTGGTCAATTAGCCAGTCAATTAAGCAAAGAGTCAAGTAGTTTGTGGAATTTACATTTTACGGAACAGAGAACATCCAAATTGTACAGTTTGTCCGTTTACTTATTGACACAGTTTTTTACAATCGTTTTTTAAGATTAATAACTGTAAACACACACAGGTACAATCATCACGACTCAGTGGAAGTCAAGATCTTCAATGTCCATTAAAGGTAATCGTCCATAATTCAGTTTGGAGATTACCAAAAAAAGCTTCTCATACTTTCTCGTAATCATCTCATTTAGACGTTTGAGTTAAAACAATGCAGATGGCCGAAAACTCAAATAAATAGTCTATCTGCTACTAAGGCTGAAAGTAACGCGTCTGAAATGTATTAAAGGGCCCATGTCATGCTTTTCTGGTTATTACCCGTCCTCTTCTGTGTTATGAAGGTTTTTATGCATGTAAACGGTCTGCAGAGTCACAAACCCTCAAAGTACACCCTGTAGCGAGTAAACTCTAACACAGAAAATACCTCCCCAAAACGCCTCGTTGGATATATGTCATTGTCCATTTGATTCTTCCGGGTACGCATGATGTCAACCGTACCCGGAACGAAATGGACCAATCCGTGGAGCCGTTACGTTATGTCCGCGGAGCCGTTACGTTAAGCCCCCGCTGATTGGTCCAAATTGACCAATCCACGGACTTCCTCACACACATACTCAGTGCAAGCAGCTCTGCTGATTTCTCCTCCCTGGCTGCAGGCTGATAACAGACAGTTGGGATTGCGGCAAAATTCTCTCTGCAGACCCACACAGCGTTTATCAACCTTGTTTTTACTTCGGCTGTGACTTTGTGTGTGCTCAGGATGAGTTTGGCTGTGTTTCGCTGTGTATCGCCAAACAAGGAAACAACACCTCCACGGAGCTTAGCGCGATTCACAACGTCCCGACCAATCAGAGCACACTGTGCTCACAGGGAGGGTGGGGGCTGGAGCTACTGGAGCTACAACGAGCCGTTAAAGGCAGAGAGAGAAATTCAGTGAATACACGTAGTTTACAGAGATGCTGTATGAGAAACCAATGTGAGTTTGGAAATTGCACAATATAAATCTATTCTAGTAGACCTCAACAATGGAATTATGATCAGTGGAAATGGCCATGACATGGGACCTTTAACATGTCAA
>NW_011365058.1:0-2416 GCF_000735185.1 Notothenia coriiceps
ATATATATATATCATGTACAGCGGGTGGGCTTTATACCCACTTCCCCGTGTAGTTCTTCTTCTCTCGTTTTGTTTTGTACTCGCCGTGAAGTGGTTTTACGGCCTGCCAGTAAACCCAGAAGAAGAAGACGAATCGACGTCAGCGTAATCTTGCCTCAGGGAAAGTACTGCTGTGTGAATGCGATTGGCACTAGGCCCCTCGCGGATTCAGTGCCGTGGTACTTGAGTATTACACTAAAAACCACAGTTAAATAGTGTACCTTTAGTTACTTTGCAGATTTGGATTAATAATGTGAAATAAATTATTACTAAAATAAGACTTTATTTAAACCTGGATTACAATTCACAAACTACCCTGCAGCATACAAAGTCATTAAAACTAGCTTCACATTTAACAGCTTTGATAACACATGAATGCATCAATAATTATAATATATATTATTCTGAAATTCTGAATAATGAGTATTTTACCGTTTGTACTTTAAGTATATTAAAACTTCAATACTTTTGTACTTTGACTTGAGTGACACTTTGAATAACGGAGTTTTACTTGTAAAAGAGTATTCCTACACGTCGATATTACTACTTTTACGTAAGTATAAGATATGAGTACTTCTTCCACCTCTGCTAGCTACCCTCATGTTCAAATGTAAAAAGATAACTTTCTCTAAATTAGCATGTCCGTTAGCATAATTCGGCCCTGTAGGTTTATTAGAGTATAAAACTGTTCGCAGATAAACAAGATTACGGATATACACAGTTACTTAGCGGTAAATAGCTAGCAGTAAGCAAAACATTACTTACCCGATGTATTTCAGAAGAGCCTGTCTAGTCTCACGATGATGGTGGTAGCACAGGTTTACCACGTTGACCTCGCAGATCCACAAAGCCACGTTGGCGCTAACCTATTCCCACCGCCTTCACTTTATAAAATCAAGCTAGCGAGCCAACATTAGTCCAGTCCCGGTGTTTTTCTACTGATGTACACAGTTGTGACTGACGAGCCGATCAGACGTTTAGGATATTTTAAAGCGGAACCTCAAATTAAACTGACTCCACAGCAAACCGATGTTAGCAACTGCTAGCTTAGCTTAACACCATGCACGTGCTGACAACGCCCAACGTTTTTTCCCCTATCTTCATCCTTGACCCGGATGTGTCGTTGTTGTTCACTGTCTCACCATCGCCAAATTAAATAGGAAATGTAATAACTCACACAGTAAACCGTACACTTAAAAACCTTAGCTAACAAAAAATAACATTTATTTCCCCAAGCCAGAGGTCCTGACAAATGAAAGTATGACTCTGATCCTGATAGTGCAGATCAATAGTTTGACCAGGCTAGTCCCAGCTAAAATGTATCATATATCAATTTTCCAGAAGCAGATTAAAGCTCCTGAACGCAACATCAGATAGGAGATATACATTGACTTTAACTCGACGTTATCAGAGATATTAAGACCACAAATGTTTATCTACTGAAATAATCTAAAAAATCGGTGCACAATTTTGGGGTGTACTACATAGTGCATAGTGAATTTATATTAGTAACAGCCGTTTTTAATTTGTATTTTTCAAGAAAACATGGGTACATTAATATTATGTAACATAAACTGTCCATACCAAGGGTATATAGTAAATAATAATTACAATAATATTGAGAAAAGTAAAACAAATTCCAAATAATGTATCACTGGCCCTTAAGAAATATATCATCCCTAATGTATTATGTATGAACACTAAAGCTTTAATTGCTTTCTTGAGTGAAAGTGAAATATATTCAATATTAATCGTTAATATATAATAATAGATTTAATTTGTTAGCGCTTTTACAGGTGCTCAAAGACGCTTTACAGATAATAGTGAAGAGAAAAGAAAAGAGAAGAAAGGAACAACAAATAAATATATAGTTAAAGTTAAAGTCAAATAATACAAAAACAATCACACTTGAAAAGCCAGATTGAAGAGGTGAGTTTTTGTGAGTTTTTTGAAGGTGGTGAGGTCAGTGCAGTCTCTGATGGGTTGTGGGAGTGAGTTCCAGAGGGAGGGGGCAGCGACGGAGAAGGCTCTGTCCCCCCAGGTCCGGTGATTGGTGCGGGTGGGGATGGATAGGAGGTTGGCTTCTGATGAGCGGAGGCAGCGGGAAGGGGTGTGGTGGTGCAGCAGGTCTGTGAGGTAGGGGGGGGGCTGGTTGTTGAGGGCTTTGTAAGTAATGAGGAGGATTTTGAAGTGGATTCTTTGACGGACGGGGAGCCAGTGGAGGTTCTGGAGGATGGGAGTGATGTGGTCTCGGGAGCGGGTGTGGGTGAGGAGGCGGGCAGCAGAGTTCTGGATATGTTGGAGTTTATTGAGGAGGTTGGATGGTATGCCATAGAGGATGCTATTGCAGTAGTCGAGTCGTGAAGTGATGAATGCA